>NC_087218.1:4871982-4884482 GCF_015104395.2 Macrobrachium nipponense
AGATTTCATAGCAGTTTTGGTGTCTGGGTGATATTGTGAATGCTTGAATACTCTCATCTTGGTAATCTGCTTGCTGTCATTATGCAGATAACAGGCACAAAACCCACCAGAAAACTACAGCTCTTGTTGGTAATGACATTTTGTTGATACTTCAGCAAATGTAAGATGTCATTCTTCATTCAGCAGGACGTTGGAGACGCATCTCATAAAACCCGTCGTATCCTGATGTTTGTTAACAAAACTTGAGGTAATTGTGACAAGAGCAAAGGAAATATTGCCCGTATTAGTAATTGTTAATTTTAGACTATACAAGTTAATAGTACAATCATTCATTACAGGCAAGAAAATTAAACCATCGGTCATCAAGTATGTCTTTTTCAGGTGTTGATGTCTTTGTATTCTGAACTGTGGAATTCATTACTATTTTTTTTAGGTCTCTGCTAATAAGTCCTATTGTAACTTTTAATGAGTCTTTCCAGTTAAAGACTAAATCGTTTCCGAAGGTATCGAATAAGAAAAAATGATTTCAAAGCTACTTCATATACCAGTGAATTGAAAACATAAAAATATGTCGGTTTCCGTCATCAGTTGTCAATAAAACGAATGAATTCATTCGAAAGTACTGTATGGAACTTCATGAGTCTTTCTTAAGAGCAAAGCTAGTGCTGGAACAAGGAAAATTTATGGCAACAAATCAAAAACAAACGTTTTATAGAAAGGATGCTGGGGATGCGGAGGTAGGAAAAGGCATCACGACCGACGAGTGAGATCGTAAATAGGGAAGATGATGAAGTGGCGATAAAAGCGAGAAACGTCTCTGGAAGAACGTCTTGGAAAGGCACCACTGATTCATGGAATGTCAGTTGAAGTTGCTGTGGGACTTTCTCTTATCACTGTTGGTGTTTGTACAGGAATCTTCTACTCCTTTCTTTCTGTGTGTACGTGAAATTCTCTCTCTCTCTCTCTCTCTCTCTCTCTCTCTCTCTCTCTCTGACACATATTTGCTTATCTCAGGTGGTATACGTATATTGACCGAGGAAGGAAATCATCATGTGTGTATCTCTCTCTCTCTCTCTCTCTCTCTCTCTCTCTCTCTCTCTCAATAGCCTTATTAACTTATCCAGACGAATCCAGTTTCGTTGTGTTGAATTAAAAGATCATTTTCAAAAAGTATTCCCACATCTCATCGATATCAGAGTTTTCACAGCTGGAGACGCCCACCTCTTTTGTTATCGACGAGTTTGCATTAATTTATGTTTAGAGTTTACAATATTTACTCTTAAAATGCCGTCTGGGAATTGCATCTGTAGAACTGTTTTTTTTTTTTTTTTTTTTGACAGTCAGGCAAAGGGTTTGGTTCATTAAATGCCTACAGATGTCATATTCCAAGTTTGTCAGGGTATTCATGACTGGACTGTGATTGTAGAGCAATACGGGTTTTATATTGGCGAACGGCCAAGAAATGGACATAAGTTTCTGGTGTAAACAAAAGACGACCTGCATTTTCATTAAAGTATCTTGTAACATTGTAGAAATGATCGTTCATTATAGCAGCCTCATTCTGTTTTTCCTAATTATTTAATCGGTCATGTCCTGTGATTCTATAATTTTCGATAACTGCTGTATTATTAATTCTCATTGCTTATTTACCGCAGTGGAAAATGACAGAGGATCATTGGAAAAAACCTCGAGCTGGTCACCTCTCCAAACAAAGTGATCCAAGTTGCTGAAAGCAGATGACTGAAAACGAAGTAAAGTAAACTTTCGAAAAATATCCTGATTGTTATTTTGTGCACTGGCAGTCCTGATGGATTTAAGTTATTCAAAAACTCTTGCGGATATTGATGATAATTTTCATCTTCTATTGTGTCCAAGCTGAAATATTCGCGACTTTCTTCGGGGAAGGTTACACATTATATATGAAAAATTCGTAAAGTAAAACTAAGTCTACGGGAATAACCAGGCCTCGTTTCACGGCCAGAAACAGCTCCGTTTCAGGGAATCCCTTCTCACCCCCACCCCCTTCAAATGAGAGGGGTAGGTTGGATGAAACCCCATTACAAACCATCTTAGGGGTCCCCACCATAACCCTGCCAAGATTCATGCCCATCTGACCAGCCGTTTCGCCATGATTGAATGACAGACAGACATTACGCCCATTATAGTATGATTATTGAAGGTTTTCTATGGTCATCATTATTATCATTCTTAAAAGCAGAGAGAGAGAGAGAGAGAGAGAGAGAGAGAGAGAGAGAGAGAGAATGTGGGTCAAGGAGTTGGCTATGTAATGGGAGGGCCATCACTTAAGAGGTACTAATCCTGGCCTGCTGTGGCCTCGTCGAGGTAGGAATCCTCGTTTGGGAGGATCTCCTGGGCGAGGCAGTTCCTGTTATGTCTGTTGTTGCCGAGGAGGAGGAGGAGGAGGAGGAAGAGGAGGAGGAGACTGGAATTCGTATATATGAGCCTTATGGCTACCGAGATAGAGACTAAAAAGGTCTTGATACCGACACCTGTGTGTGTGTGTATTTGTTGTTGTATGTCTGTATTTTTAGCATAAAATTACGGATTTACTCTCTCTCTCTCCCTTTCTCTCTCTCTCTCTCTCATAAGATGAGGGTATGAGACCTACAGATCCTAATTTCAGTTCTTGAGTTCTAAATCAATAGGCCTATGTTTGTTCCGTTGGAAAGTCTTGTCATGTCCCGTTTTGTGTCTTGCTTTTCGTTTCCTTTTTTTTTATCACGTTGATGATGTGAACATTCACTCACTTGCATATGAACTTGAGGGAGTTTGCATGTACTGTAGGTACCTGGCAAGACAGTGTACTTAGGCCTTTGTATGTATCTTGTGATTACAATGCATTTGTTGTATGTCAGGTTACACGAAACGTCTTGTGAGACACTGTGCTGCATGATACTTATATTATATGTCTGTGGAACTTTTCTCCAAAGTTCCCGAGGAGTTTTGTCCCCCATCCCCCCCCAAACTGTAGGACTATGGAACAGTCTCCCTCCCTCCCTCCCTAGTAAGGATGTGGTGCAACGTGAGGAACTTCTTTCTAAGTTGAACGCCCAGAAGAAGCAACGCTTATATATATTATATATATATATATATATATATATATATGTGTGTGTGTGTGTGTGTGTGTGTGTGGTGTGTGTGTGTGTGTATTATAATAACAACGGGCAGACAGCCATACATTCCACGGGGTTCCAGCAAGACAACAGCTCACATGATCAATTTATTAAGAGACGTTTCGTGCCCAAGACATTGGCACATCATCAGTCTGGAATAAAATTTAATTATTCTTTTAAAAAAACATTAAACTAAGTAAACAGTACAATCCAAAAAATATGAAATTATTTACAGAAGCTTTCAAGTATTGGAATACTACCTATCAGTTCAGAGACGAAGAACAGAATGACTAGAAAAGTAGAAACGTGAGGACCGACCGAACTACACTTCAGGCCAACGAAAGGGGTAGTGGCAGAGACGTAATTGTTTAAATTAGGTGATAGGTGTTGATGTAAAGTGACTCAAGTGTTGTTAGAAAGGATGCTTGGGTTGTTGAGGTAAAATAGAAAAATGTGTTTTTTCCATAGGAATCTTACACTTTGAGGCATATGTTCGAATACTTGAGAGTTCGGGATTCGATATCCTAGATCCGTCCTATAGCTGAGTCCCTCGTGACTAATCACGGGACTTGCAACAATCTCGTGTTGAGCCAATGTAAGTACCAAGGCATCTTCGGCTTCATATTTATATGTTACATTGGACAACAAAATCTTGCAGCTTATCTTTGTAATTGAAGAGGCTACCTATCCTTTTTGGATTTACTGGGATTTGGGTTAGTCTTAGGAAAACCTAATTCTTTTTCTATAATATTTTCTATATTCAATGTAGTATCTGTATGGATAAAGGGAATTGATGCGTACATATTAAGTTTAGGCACGTTGAAACTAGCAGGGGGTGGAGATACGTAATTAGAAACCATGATTAATACTATTAAGAACAAATTGCTTTGGCTAAGAGTTAGCTGTAAAACGTTTTAGTAGGTATTCAGTTTCATTATGGAAAGCAGACCAGTCAGACGTATATTTAAGTGCTCTGTGTACCAACGTAATGACAGAGTTAGCTTTAAAGCCATAAAAACACGAACTGTAAAAATTATTTCACAATCCAGTAAAAGTGCTCTTGCGATATACACTAGTATTAAAACGTTGTTCACTCCTAGTAATTTTTACATCAAAGAAGGCTATTGAATGGTTGTTTTCAGTTTCTATGGTAAATTTCGTTTGGGTGAATAGTGTTGATATAATCAAGAAACTCGTAACATTGCCAACGTGTTTGTTTTAAACAGGGTAAAAGTATCATCAACGTACCTTCTATAAAACGCTGGTTTAAAATTATCAGGGCAACTATTTAAAAATTTTTCTTCAAGATGACTCAAAAAAGTTAGCAAATAAAGGTCCTAGCGGTGATCCCATAGCAACTCCCTCGACCTGCGAGTAAAGCTGTTTGTTAAAAACGAAAGCCGAATCTTGCACAGCAAGTTCGAGTAGTGTCTTAAAAAGGTGTCTGCTAAAACTGTGAAATTCTTCTATACCCTCATAAACTTTAAGAATAATGTCTATAGTTTCTGTAACTGGAACGTAAGTGAACAAAGATTCGATGTCGAAACTAGTCATAATTAGTTCACCATCTTGTTGAATTATTGTTTGTTGAAATTCGAAACCATTTTTAAAACATATTGTGAGTTAGAGAAATCAGTCAGTAATTGTACTACAAATTTGGATATCTTAAACGAAGGGCTGTTATAAGCTGACATGACAGGTCTTAAAGGTGTACCTTCCTTATGAATTTTTGGCAACACACAGAGAATACTGAAAGAGGAGCCGGTAACTTGTAGTTCCTGGTAAACATTATCACTAATAATACCTTCTTGTTTCATTTTTCTTAGAAAGCGGTTTATTTTATCCTCTCTTTTGTAGATATCTGCAAAGTTGGGTTCACCTATACATTTAAATTTGGTTTCATCAGCTAGTATTAGGTTCATTTCATTCAGGTAATCACCTCTATTAAGAATAACCACGCCTTTTCCCTTATCAGGTTTACATATTATTAAGTCTTCATTTTTACCAAGTTTTTTTTAAGTATTTCCATATCTTCTTTTCTAAAGAACGGGGCCAAATTTGTTTTTAGCTTTTTGTATGCAACATGTCATGCCAAGGAGTTTTTTTGTTGCAAGGATCTCATGTTTATGTGACCGAGGTTCTTAATTCTTTGGAATAAAACCTCTAAAGGAAAAAAGAAATGTGGAAAGTTCGGGCATTTTCGGCAACTTACCAAATTGAAATCTAAACTGTATTTCAGATGGCAGAAAAAAGCTCCAATATAATCATACCTTCTCATCTGTATCTGCCTATGTCCATTTGTGGAATGATATTCCCAGGTATAATAATAAATGTCTTCTGTGTTTGAATGTAATATTGTCATCCTTCAGCTTGAGGATAAGATCTGGATGAAGAGTTGTTGAAGAATCATGACAATTTATTAGTTGTAAACTGATAGACTCACTTTCAGAATAAAAAGGTTTAAATTCACCACAGGACTCATGGTGAATGCCTCTCACTCACTCTCTCTCTCTCTCCCTCCCTCTCTCGTGGCCATTGCAGTATCTGGAAAGGCTGATAGTATAGTAAATAAGAATATCTAGGCCTATTCCCCAGTCCCCCGCCTGAGGTGGAGGACGTGAACGAGAGAACAACGTCCCTGATAATATTTATCTACTCGATTCTGCTGAGATTCGGCAGATTTAACCAGAAGATTATTTTATGAAGTGATAAAGTTACAATAACTCCGCCATTGTTGGAGATTGACGAAGCAGCCTCGGTCTGGAATTCACGACGATCGAACTTTTTCTTTTTTATTTGAGAGAGAGAGAGAGAGAGAGAGAAATGAATACTTCCCTCAGCGACCAATGCAAATACAGATTTTAAAGAGATTCATAACTGAAAAGTAAACCTGATGGTGAATACTAAGCCTAAGTCTCCTGTTGTTGTCGCGATGGCAAAATAAAAAAAAACTCTTTTAATTACTGGTATTACTTAACTCGTTACTAGCATTACTAAACTGCTTGCTATAGTAAAGTAAGTGTTCTTTTAGTTGAAGTCAGGGTGGAAACTTTCCGAACACACATCTAGAAGACTTCAGTGCGCTTATCTCAACGTGAGAGAGAGAGAGAGAGAGAGATAGAGAGAGAGAGAGAGAGAGAGAGAGAGAGAGAGAGAGAGGTTGCCAAGTACTGGGGAAAGGGGGTTTCCCATAGCCATTCCAAACTTTTGATGGTAATAATTTCCGGTAAAAACAAACTTGCAATCTTTAACGCATAATTTTATCAATTCTAAAATTTTGTCAGAAGCCAAAGGTAAAATATGCTTTGTTAATTCGTCAGCTAAAAAGTTCAATAAATCATCAACTGGAACATTGGTAAATTAAGAGCTAACACCAAAACTGATCATTTTAAAGTCGTAAATTACGCGAGCATTACTGATTTGTTTCAACAAAATCTGTATTGTTCTTTATATGCAATTTAGTTATGTTTCCGACAATAGGCATAAGAACCCCAACTAACCATTTAGACAGTTTATATGAAACACTACCAACCGAACTGATTATTGGGCGGACAGGATTACCAAACTTGTGCGTTTTAATAAGACCATAACTATACGGTACAGTTGCACTTTGCGAGAAAACTGCTTGACCAAAGCATCATTTCCTTTTAAGACACTTTTTAATATCTTATTGAAATTAATATATATATATATATATATATATATATATATATATATATATATATATATATAATATATATATATATGTATATATATATATAACATACTGCAGGAAATATTCATTATTTCCACATCAATGTCAATTACACTATGGTAATTACTTCAGAACGTTAGGGAGTTTACGTTGATGTTTTAATTACCAGTAAATAGTTTACAGTTTATTGTTGACCGAATTATCAAATAATGATTTTTGCGTTCTTATACAGACGAGATATTCATGTCAATTGATTCACGGGACTTATATATCAGTAGCGAACATTGCATATCGGCAACGGTTAGGCTATTCATCTGTACGATTTGCGAGAGAGAGAGAGAGAGAGAGAAGGTCTTCTAAAAGATTACCACGGGTTCTTGAAATTTACGTAGGTAGCTGACACTGATGCAGATTCCAAGGACAGTAGTAGTTTAAACCTATGTTTCGTGACTCTTTGTCACATCGTCAGGGACATCTATAAGTGAAATAATCGGACATTAGATGTCCCCTGTTGATGTAACAAAGGGTCACGAAACGTACGATTAAACTACTACTGTCCTTGGAATTTGTTTGTATTCCTGTACCTGCTCCTTTTAACGTGTGGAAAGATAAAATTGTTCTTGATGCATGTATGTATGTATGTATGTATGTAGTATGTATGTATGTATGTATGTATGTATGTATTTATTTTAGAATCTACCGGTTACTTTCACTGTTTACTGATACTGTCTTAACGCATATTTTTTTTTTTTTTGTATATTTCAACTTTCTTCGTTTACAAAAAAAAAAAAAAAAAAAAAAAAAACTGTTCCTCGTGTTCTTTTGTGCTATTATTGGCAAATGGTCCTGTCTCTCTCTCCCTCCTCTTAATATACCTGGATGGAATGACTTGGTTAAAGATCTGTATACAAACTCACGAGAAATGTTTTTGTTGTGGAGGCAAAATGGCAGCCCGAGGGAAGGAGACAGGCGAGTGCCCAGTTCAAACTTGCTCTTAAGCACTGCAGATTAAATGAAAAACAACTAAGAGCCGATGCAATGTCTAGAAACTTAGAATCTGGTGATTATCCTCGTCTTTGGAAAGATATCCAGTCCTTAAATCCCAAAACTAAAAAGCTATCACAGAGAGTAGGGGAAGCAGTCGGAGACGAGCTATTGCAAGTATGTAGGGCGATCACTTCAACAATATCCTGAATTGCATAAATGATCAGGATTCCCGAAGGGATGTAGATAACCTCCTTACTGACAACATTCAATTTCATTTTGCATACCGTATTACGCCAGGTAACATCAGCGATGCCATAAACAGCCTACCTAATAATAAATCGCCCGGATGTGATGGTCTTCCCGCAGAGGCTTTCAAATTCTGCCATCCGATAATTTACATTTTGCTAGCTGCCCTATTCAATGCGTGCATAATTCACCAGTTTCTTCCAGACTCCCTACTCTTAGTTCACTTGATACCATTAATCAAAAACAAGCTAAAGGATGCAGCTGACCCTGGCAACTACCGGCCGATTACAATCACAACGATCGCATCGAAGGTACTTGAGTCGGTTCTTCTAGTGAGACTACTCCCCTTTCTACACACCACTGACAACCAGTTCGGGTTTAAACAAACAACTCAACCGACACCTGCATCTACATATATATGGAACGCAGTACGGGCGAGAAAATTTGGGAAATTTGTCAAAATAATTTGAAATTCTTTTCCGAAATAATTTTTCTACACTAAACGATAAACGAAATAATTTGATAAATCTAGTGAGATAATACGAGTTATCTGAGAAAATTACAGAAATAGTTTAGGAAATTTAGAGATGATTTGATAAATTTACAGAGATAATTCGAGAAATATACAGCTTCTAGAAAATTACAGACATTTACAGAGATAACTCGAGAAAACTGTAGAGATTCAAGAAAATTACAGAGATAACTGAAGAAAATTAACAACTTGAGAAATTTCCCGAGATTCTAGAAAATTACCGCGATAACTCTTACTAAATATGCTACAAAGTTAGAGCCATTCACAATACTGCAACGCCTACAAGAAAACTGAAGACGACTATCCCCGCCTCGTTCCCGCCCAGCCGCCCACTGGAATATTTACTGTCTTTTTATGTTTGTTTATATTTATGAGTGTTGTTTGCGTTCATGATCTTCACAGTCTTTTGTTTAATTTTTCATTCATCCCAAAGGGCCTGGTAGTACTAAACAATGCAGCCATATTGCACATTAACTGGTAGCTAGTTACCGCACCAGAGAGGCTGCCACTACAGTAGTCTCCAGCTTTCCCGAAGCAATCAATTGTGGTCGCTACTCCTAAACTAACTCGTTCCTAACCTGAATTTACGAAAATGTATTTCATTTTCCCTTGTTAAAAGGCAAAACCCCCCTGCAAGGCTACGTGGGATGAAAGTTATATAAATGATGCCTCAAACTCCGCGATTGACACACACACTGTCAATAAAAGCGGTGGGCTTTACTTCCGAGCCATCCACAGGTATGCAGCGGTTCTTAACCTTTTTGGGGGTTGGAAGAGGTGGGGGGGGGGGGGTGGGGGGGGGGGGGTGTCGATTGGGGTTTCTCAGGTGGTCACAAAGCGTCCAGAATGTAATTTATTTGCAATGGTCTGGTCTTCCGACCATTTTGTGTTTATCTGACCTCTTCAGAAGATTCTCCATTTCAAAATGTACCATTATAGGAATTGCGGTCACATCCTATAGTGTCTCGGGGATCATAGGATGGAAGAAGTTAGGAACAACTTGTCTCCAGCTGCTCTGGATAAACGTCCTCATAAATAACATTAAATTGGCCTCTTTCCTTACCTAATCCTTGGAAATTCGCAAATAAGAGTGACATTCACCTTTATAATTCACAAGTGCCTATTTAGTCATGAAAACTCATGATCACAGTAACAAAGCTTTAGAAATCCAGTCGTTTACGTGACTTGAAATTTCAAATTTCACCTTTTGAACACTTTACACCAACTCTGCCAATATGGCACGAAATTCGATATTTATATAAGGAAAATAAACACCTCTGCTATCCAGAATCACCAGTGATATGAACAGCACCATATAAGTGAAATCAAAGTTACAGAGGAATTGCATCCATCGACAATTATACGTCCACTTCATCCCGTAGGAAACGGCTGACTGAAACCGTCACCTCAGGGGTGAGGTGTTACCACCCTCACAGTCCAACTTTCGGTTACCTGTTTGGTCATTACGAAATTCCTGCTGGGAACTTCGTTGACAGTTGGACTTATGCTCATTCAAGTAATTTTTCCACAAATGTATATGGACGGACTTAAGCGCATTAAAATATCTTTTTAATAATATATGGAGGAATAAAATAAAATTGATATGCACAAGACGATATATAATCTCAAAGGGTGTCTTTTTTTTATACGAATCCGAAAAGAGTTCTTTAAATTGTCAAATGTGGGAATTCCAATATATATATATATATATATATATATATATATATATATATATATATATGATATATATTATATGTATATATTATATATATATATATATATATATATATATATATATATATATAGTGTATATAGATATGTCACGAAGATGAAGACGTAAATATAATTTACTATTTAATTCCCTATGCCTTGGGAATAACTTATACGCAATGGGAATTATAATGATAGGTGAAGCATTTACCAGTAATAATTCTCTGAGAAAGTTATCCCCAAGATATATGGAATTCGATAATAATAATATTTATGGCTTCATCTTTTTGAATAATATATATATTTATATTATAGATATATATTATATTAATATTAAAACAGATATATATTTATATATTTAGATATTTATATATATTTATATATATGATATATATATAATATTATATATATATATATTAATGTAGAGATATTTAGATATATATATGATTAATATTGAGAGAGACTTATATAGATATAATAATTTATAGATATATTTATATTATATATAGATAAGATGTAGATCTATATCATAGATTTTATAGTATAATAGCTAATATGTTAGTAGATAATATTATTATTATATAATGATATATATATATGTATTACTATAGAATATTAATATTAATATATATATATATATATAGAAAGTATATATTGAATATATAATATTTATATTATTATAATATTTATATATAATAACTAATAATTTATAATAGATAGATTTATAATATATTTAAAATAATGTAATAATATAATTATATATATATATATATAGATTTAATATATATATTATTAAATATAAATCTATATATAATATTATATATATATATATATATATAGATTTATATATACTATTATAATATAAATCATAATATATTTATATATTATATATACCTATATATATAATATATAATATATATATATATAAATATCTATATATATAATATATATATAAATTTATTATATATAGATTATATATATATATAAATAAAATATATATATAAACTATTTTATTATATATTATATATATAGATATATATATTATTATAATTATTATATATATATAAATATAAAATATAATAAATAAATATATATATTAAAAGATGAAGCCATAAATATTATTTTATTATCGAATTCCATATCTCTTGGGGATAACTTTCTCAGAGAATTATTACTGGTAAAAATGCTTGCACCTATCAATTATAATTCCCATTGCGTATAAGTTATTCCCAAGGCATAGGGAATTAAATAGTAAATTATATTTACGTCTTCATCTTCGTGACATATCTATATACACTATATATATATATATATATATATATATATATATATATATATATATATATGGTAATATATATATATATTGGAATTCCCACATTTGACAATTTAAAGAACTCTTTTCGGATTCGTATAAAAAAAGACACCCTTTGAGATATATATCGTCTTGTACATATCAATTTTATTTTATTCCTCCATGATATTATTAAAAAGATATTTTAATGTCGCTTAAGTCCGTCCATATACATTTGTGGAAAAATTACTTGAATGAGCATAAGTCCAACTGTCAACGAAGTTCCCAGCAGGAATTTCGTAATGACCAAACAGGTAACCGAAAGTTGGACTGTGAGGGTGGTAACACCTCACCCCTGAGGTGACGGATTCAGTCAGCCGTTTCCTACGGGATGAAGTGGACGTATAATTGTCGTGATGGATGCAATTCCTCTGTAACCTTTGATATCACTTATATTGGTGCTGTTCATATCACTGGTGATTCTGGATAGCAGAGGTGTTTATTTTCCTATATATATCGAATTATATATATATATATATATATATATAATATCTATAGATATATATATATATATATATATATATATATATATATATTATATATATATATATATATATATATATATATATTATATATATATATATATATATGTATATATATATATATATATATATATATATATCTTTTATTGCCAACAACAGAATTTGTGAAGTCAGTCTGACTCATGGAACCCTTACCTAACACTGCACTGATAAATGGTGCATCAATATTCCATCTTAAATCCCTAATTCCGTATATTCTTAATGTAGCTTTGTCGACTGAACTTTAAACGAAGGATTATATCCGGGAGAGATATGATACATTTTATCAAATGGCATAATATTCGAGCAGATTTCGCAAGACGAA
>NC_087218.1:4889482-4903758 GCF_015104395.2 Macrobrachium nipponense
AAAGCTCTCTCTCTCTTCGTAATTTTTATCATCTTGTAAGAATAAGCCTCTTTCTCTCTTCGTAATTTTTTCTTCTTGCAGGAATAATGCTCTCTCTCTCTCCCCCTCTCTCCTTTCAAACGTGTTGTTCTGCTTGCAGGAATAATGTTGAGGGCGTGAGGGTATGACAACAGGTGACTACGAAACATAATATCTGAAGCAAGAAAAACGGCCCCACTAAAGAGATTCTCTCGTTCGCTCTCGGCACTTTTCAGGAAATGGCTTAGACGAACAAAAAAAAAAAAAAAAAAAAAAAAAAAAACTTCCACGCGATTTTTTTTACTCCTTTCCGTTGCAAAAATAAACGGCGCCTATTTTTAGGCAATGAACATTTTCTTTGCTGCAATGGTATAATTCATTTCCACACGCAGGCAACAATACCGCAAAAAATAAAAGAAAAAAAATCGCAGTCACTTTTATCAATGGCGTTTATTGAGGTATTCCATCGTTGGGTGAATAATAAACGTTATTAGGTTAATTCGGCCAAATGTTGAACGAATAGCTACAGCGAAACGTCGATTTGAGAATGCTGCCAAAATATTCTACCGCTGACTAAATAATGAGTCACAGTATTAGGTTCATTCGCCCAAATGTAGAGCGAAAAGCCTGCATCTGAGAATAGTTTACCATTGCGAGCGTTTATGAGACTTAATAGTGTGTGTGTGTGTGTGTTGTGTGTCTGAAATGACAGATTCCACAAGAAATAAAGAGTTCGAAGGTAAACTGTGCATATGCTATAATCATGCAGGCAGTGAAATATACCCTACTTGTTTTATATATGAAAGAGGGGCACTTTCAATCACTAGGGGCTTAAGGCACTGAAAAGGTGACGGAGAAGTTGGACAGCAAAATAGAAGGTAATTAAAAGGCTAAAAATAATATGGAGCTATGGGCCGAAGGGAGGCTAAAAACAATTCAGTAATGCCGACGGTGGGCCATGTGAGGAACACTGACGGCACTTGCCCCCCACTGTAAGTCCTATCGACCAAGACAATCAGGTTTTATGCAGAAAGGTTCGTGTGACTACAGTGACTACTTCAATAGAAAGACAGCGAATCTCATCTGTGAATAACAGGCAATACGAGAATCTTAAAATACGAGTTTTACCTTGATGTTGCATTTCCTTCTGTTTTATTGGATGGGTCTTGTCAGACTGACTCTAATTATCAAACATAAGAAACTTGAATGAAGTTCAAACATGGCAGAGCCGGAGAAGTTCTCTCATTCGCGTCGCCTCGAGTCATCTCGCCTGCTGCCTCCTCCTCCTCCTCAATTTTAAATAACGAATTTGTCATTGTCAGAGTGAAAAGCCAAGAAATAAACACGAAATTGCGGTTTCGTAATAGGATATATTATATGGATGATTTGAATTTCAACATGGAATTTCCAACTGTTTTTCCAGAGGGCCTTTGTGCCTCACTCAGCTCAGCTGGGCTGTGGAAGTGGAACAGCCTCCTTCCCTTCAGAGGAAGTCGTGCAACTGGAACTTCTTCAGAGGTGCAAGAGAAGTGCAATGCATTACTACCCTAATATAATTCACATTGCGTGTTAATATTTGACTTACATTTTTATTTAAGCACACTTACACTTGCAGAAACACCAATCACATACATGTATACACATACGCACACACAGACATGCACAAATACTCTTAAACAAATGCACAGACACATGCACACAAATTGATATAAACAAAAAACATACATATACACACAAAAGCACTTGCATATGCACGCACACTCATAAAGCACATACAAACAGAGCACATACATACATACATATACAAAGCACATATATACACATACACACGGCACAAATACACACACGAACACACATATAAACACAAGCACAACACAGTCACACAACAAAGCACATATACATATACACATGTTCACACAAAGTGCATACATACGCATACATACACACCTGCACAAGCACATACATCTATACAAAAAAGTAAACACACAAAGTATACACTTACACACACAGAACATGTCTTCACACACAAAGCACGCATACGCAATCACACATACAACCATGTGCATATACACGCAAAGCACATACATATATACACACACGCAAACAAAGGACACACTTACACACGCACACAAAGCACATGCTTACATATCCACAAACACAAAGCAAATACTTACACACACAGGGCACCCACACAAAGCAAGACACAAACTTATGCGCACAATTATACACAGAAAGAACATGCATACACACAAACACATATATAAACATACACGCAAATCACACATAGACATGCACACACACATGCACAAGTACACACACATACACACAGCAACACACACACAAAGCAAAAACATACACACATACACACAATCACAGTCCACACATATAAACGCAGACGCAAAACATATACATACACACAAGCACACACACAAAGCATATATACACATACATCAGATACATACACACAAACACTCACAGAAAGTCACACACATGGAGATCACGCATACACACACACACTCAAAGCAGATACATACACACATGCACACACACTAAGCTCATATAAACAGACACATTCACACAATAAGCGCCTACATACACACACAGCACAGCACACACATACACACACAAACGCACACAGACTTGCACAATAAAACAAACACACACACACACACACAAACCCACATATACACAAACGCACAAAAGCACATACACAAACAAGCACACACACACACAAACGCACACCAACACAAAAACACAAGGAATGTCTTGATGCACTTAAGTAGGCCAGCAGCGTTAAGCAGCTCATCTGGAACTGTGTAGGGAAGTTCCACAGACATATATATATATATATATATATATATATATATATAATATAACTATATATATATATATATATATTTCATATATATATAATATCATATATATATATATATATATATATATATATATATATCCAGTATTATAATTATATATAGCCATGGCACAGTGTCTCGCAAGAGACATGACATGTTTCCTGACATACAACAAATGCATTGTCATCGCAGGATACAGACATAGGCTAGGTACACTGTCTTTGTTATGTGGACATGCAAATTCCCTCCAGTTCACATGCAAATGAGTGATTAATCACTTCATGAAACGTGATTAAATTGGAAAACAAAGAGGAAAACGGAAACGAAATGCACGACGCAAAAAGGGACAAGACCATAACAAACATAGGCCTATTCATTCAAAACTCAAAAACTGAAATAAGGATCTCTAGTCTCATACCCGCATCTTATGAGAGAGAGAGAGAGAGAGAGAGAGAGAGCCCTCTCTCTCGGACCTCCTCCTCCTCTGCCACCTTGAGTGGGAGCTCCACCACCACCGAGAGTGAGGACTCAAAGACAGCGTAGGAGCAGAGAGAGGGCGGAGGGAGACTCACTCAGTCCCCTCCGAGGGAGGGAGGAAGGGAGGCGGGACCTCTATTTTCCCAGTCGTTCATCGCTGGAGGAGGAGACCCACTGCACAGGAGGAGGAAGAGAAGGGCGGCGACGCGCGGGAGGATATCTCCCCAGCAGGAGGAGGGAATCGGGCGGACATGATGGCGACTGGATGTGGATGTGAGAAGGAGAGAGACATAGAAGTCATATATATATAATATATATATATATATAATATATATATAAATATATATATATATATTATATATATACTATATATAGTAGTATATAAGCGAATAACCACAGGAAAAATGATAGTCAGAAATCCAAGCGTTTTTCGTCTTTACTTGGATTTCTGACTATCATTTTCCTTTGGTATTCGCTTATTTATGAAGTCACGTGCATCTACTGTGATTATTAAGCATATATATATATATATAAACTATATAAACATATATATAAATATATATATATATATATATATATATATATATATATATATATATAAAGGATTAGCCACGAAGGAAAATAAACAACGGAGTATCTGAAAGATCTTGCGACTCAACGTCCTTTACTCAGCAGAATAAAACCCGACTTACATGAGGAATTGGCAGTACAGGAAAGCTTGTATAACTGACAGATAGGGATTATAAGGAGAATCCGGCACACCTGGAGAAAGAGTAACCTTTCCACAGAAGCATAAACATGGGTACAATTAAAAAAAGAAAAAAGATTAAGTCAATCTGCTCAGACACAAGGACAAGACAATTAAAGGATTATATAGGGTGACAGCTATTCAGAACTTTGGTGAACAAAAACTTATTCACAATACATATTTAAAATACATATTAAACATACATACACAACGAAAATATCCCTAAGGCAACTAATTTGTATTTAAGTCTGTAATTATATCTTTGAAGTCATTCTTAAACATGTTACAAATACAAGGGTCTAAATGAAACAGGCCACGACTAATATAAAATTACAATGGGAAGTAAGTTGTATTATGGTAGATTCTAAAAGATTTCGTGATAAGACATCGTTTGAACTTGCAATTACTGAACTGCCAATCAATTATTCGGTGGTTGTTTTCACTTAAATGAGTGAATATTGCATTAGATGTTTTGCCCAGTTTTTAACAGAATATTATGCTGGCTTAATCTTACTTCTAAGCCCTTGCTCGACTGTCCGAGATAAAAAGAGGAGCAGTCCATACATGGAATTTTATATATTATGTTGTTGCTTTCCCTGGGGCCATTTTTTATTACCATTCCTTTTAGTTAGTGTGTTATTATAGGAAAAAACAAGGTTGACCTTAAAGGATTTTAACAATGATTTAATGGTTTCAAATCTGTTAAAATAAGGTAAACTGAGAATGTTCTTAGAATTTTCTTTCTCCGTGTTACTTACACTATAAAACTTTTTGTGTGGTGTATTATAACAAATATCTAATATATGTGAAGGATAACATAAATTTTTCCCTATTTTTCTTATGTATTCAATTTCTTGATCCAAATATTTGGGACTGACAATGCGCAATGCTCGTAAAAACAGAAGAAAAAAATTGATATTTTGATGTTAAGATGGTGGCCTAAATAGAAATGATCATAAGTTAAGTTGTTGGTTGGTTTCCTATAAATACTAAATTTACATTGAAATGGTTCTCTATGCATCAAAACATCTAAGAAAGAAGGTAATTGTCTTTTTCCAATTCTAGAGTAAACTTAATCGATGGTACCTGGTTATTTAATTTAGAGTGTAAATCATTTATATCAATACCAGCAGGTAGAACAGCTAAAATATAAACGATATTAGGTAAGTAGCGTTTTTCAAAGAATTCCATGTACAAGTTTGAGAGGAGTGGTGATAAAGGGTTGCCCATTGGCATGCCAAATATTTGTTGATAAAATTCACCATTGAATATAAACTTACAATCACAAATGCACAACCTAGTGAGTGAAATAATGTGACTTATAGGTAGATGTAATTCATGCTGAGTTAGTTCATTACTAAGATATTCTAAAATAGTCTATAGGGACTTTAGTAA
Source organism: Macrobrachium nipponense (assembly GCF_015104395.2). Taxonomy (NCBI): domain Eukaryota; kingdom Metazoa; phylum Arthropoda; class Malacostraca; order Decapoda; family Palaemonidae; genus Macrobrachium; species Macrobrachium nipponense. Next base: position 4,894,973 of record NC_087218.1, read on the forward strand.
AATGAGAATATATATCAAAACAAATAACTCGCCTATTATAAGGTGGGGGTTGAGCAGTATCCTATACCTGGTTCGTAGTCCCTGGTTCTTGGTCCACAGTTCCTGATACTTGGTCCATGCTCCATGGTCCCTGGTTCTTGGTTCATGGTCACTTGTTCCTGTTTCCTGGTCTTAGTTTATAATTCTTGGTCCATAGTTCGTGGTCCCTGGTTCTTGGTTCATCGGCAGTTGTTCCTGTTCCCTGGTCCATGGTTCGTGGTTCCTGGTTCTTGGTTAATGGTCACTCGTTCCTGTTCCTCTGGTCCATGGTTCGTGGTTCCGGTTTCCTGGTCTTAGTTCATGATTTTTGGTCCATGGTTCCTGATCCCTGGTTCTTCATGGTCCATGATCAATGGTTCCTGAATTTCGGTCCCTAGTTGGTGGTTCCTGTTTCCTGGTCCATGGTTCGTGGTTCCTACTCCCTGCTCCCTGGTTCTCGACTCCTGGTACCTTGTCCTCGTTTTTCCTGGTTCTTATTTCTCGGCTCCTAGTTTCTGGTCCTTGTTTTTCGGCCCCTGGTTTCTGGTCCTTGTTTTTCGCTTCCTGGTTCCTGGTTCCTACAGGAGTTTCGATACTTCTATGAAATCGTTTTGATACAAGCCAAGTCTTCAGTTAAGCAAAAACTCAAATTTAATAGATTAGGGTTCCAAGCGAAGTCTTGTCTGGAAAAAAAATCCCATTAATACATTACAAATAATTAATAATGTATCAGAAACACTTCGATATAAATGTTCACATATGGATGAGTCACCAAATAATATAATTCAAGTTATTCATTCGTGGGACAAAGAAAATTAATTTTGTTATATTGCATAAAAAGGGACTGAGCTATTATTGACAATCATCCCATCATCACTGGTTTCAAAATGTCTTCTTTCACGACAAAACAGGAAAATGGTCTATCGTTCAGTAATGTCTACTGCAATTGACATTAATCATTACTACTACAGTCTCTGCTATTAAATTCAGTCCTGAATGTATATCATAGTTCAGATTCTGTAAACAATGACATAGTCTGACAGAATGCAAGCTGTGTCATTTCCTTCATAAAATACTGCTGATATTTGTAATGTCAAGAGCGTCAAGATTCAGCAGCAATCATTTGAACTATTTAATGCATTGGAGTGAAAATCTTTATACATATAATCATTAACACTCTCAGTGGTTCTCAACCTTTTTAGACCAATGCACCCTTTCACCATATGTCAGAATGTCATCCCAAGCCCCCTTTTCCAAAATTAGCTGCCTCAAATAATATGCAACAAAATACGAACACAAACACATATGCCAGCGGAGAGAAAGCCCAACGAGACCTCTCGGTGACCTCTCATTTTGTGTATCCTAGAGCCAGTTTAAGCCTGCCAATCTGTGGTCACAATTCCATCCCCCTGAAACTCTGAAATTCCCTCTCCCCTCCTAGGGGGGAATTTCCCCACTGGTTGAGAACCGCTGCTTTAGATGGGCAATCGGCAGAGTGAGGGAAACGAGCAGTTTTGACAAAGTCAGATTCACTCAATCTTGATACAAGACTCTCTTGCCAAGTCTGGCCGAAAAAAATGTACAAACAAAGACTACATACGAGTTGGGTGTTTGAGAAAATTAAGGTTTTTTAATACGTCAATATCTATAGCTATTAAAAGTAAAATTCTGTCTCCATCACATTCACCACTCATATCCCTTATTTGAGAGTTGTTCAAGTTAAAACAAACCATGTTAGTGTGTTCTCTTGCCAGACTTATTTCAAAATATTTCTAAATGTAGTGGAAACTAACATAACTGCATTTCTTCTTAAAACGTGAAATATCGCATAGCTATTCACCATCTAATAACAATCTTACGATATATTTATCTCGATTCAGCTCTGGTGTATTTGCCAAAATTGAGCGGAACGCATCCAAGATACTTTGATATATGAGAGAGATTCGATGGAGGCAGCCACATCCTCCCAGGAGGAGGTTTCTTTAATCAATTTATTTTCGATGGCTAAAACCTATAAATGCTGCAATGGTCTAGTGACTTTTTACAGCAAATACGTTTTATGACTTGGACACAGCCATACGCTTGTAGTTCTTGTTTAAAATTCCATTTAGATTTAAGTCACAGAATATTCCCCTTTAACTGCTATCAAAAAGAGTTATTCCTGATTAAATACGGACAATACTGTCACAGCACATATCCCAGTTTTGCAGTCACTCATAAAATTTCAAACACGTAATTCTGCAAGGTAATATGGTCGCTACTTCAAATCAAACTTATTTTCAGCGTTCTCAGTTAGCAACCCAACCCTTCAGGCTTAACGTTGATTGATAGTTAATATAGTAATGCTTTGCTTAAAGCACGTGATATTCGTATATACCGTCAACAAAACGGGGACACTCCTTTCAAACCGTCCTGTCATACTTTACATCCTTTCTTTTCTTGGTAAACTCTTCTTACAATAGTATTAAAGCCACTATTTTCTTAATTAATTCACACCAAAGATGACAAAAATAAAAATTACATTCACCTTTACATGTCACGAGTACCCTCGGTAATGATAACAAGGAAATATGGCAGATATCCAGTTGTTTAAAAAGCTTTCTTTTTATATTATTTGAACACTTAGACGCAAATGCTGCCATTACGAAAGAATATACAGTATTGATACAAAATTCCTTTGCTACCCAGAAATACGATGTAAATGACACCAAATAAGTAGAATTTTACGAATTTTGCGCAGGAACCAAGCACTTCCGGTTACCTGTCCAGACACTAGCGACTTATGTTATTGATTTACTCTTGTTATTTATTAATATATGAGCAAATACAATGAAAATGAACTTATAAAAGGTAATAAATTGTCTCAAAGCAATGTTTCAGATTTTGATGAATCGAAGGTGTCCTTTGAGAGAGAGAGAGAGAGAGAGAGAGAGAGAAGAGAGAGAGAGAGAGAGAGAGAGAGAGAGAGAAAAGCCCACTAAATTGACCCTATCCTATCCCCGGTCAGAATCGAGAGAATCCTGGATTTTTTCTTTAAACATCAAGTGGGAGTTTCAGAGGATTGTAGCTGTCAAACTTGCAAACAGCTGATTTAAGATTGATTGGAAAGCTTTCTCTTTGAATGCAAAAGGGGTGCGTTCAACATGCGCTCACACGCGCATGCACACGTACGTGTGTAAATGTCCCACACTTATCTCTCAGCATCCATACATCCAATCTCCGGGGAAAATTGGGGCAAAAACATATGCAATATGTTGTTGTTGTTGTTGTTGTTGTTGAGAAGATGAAGAACCTTCATATGGAACAAGCCCCATTGATCCTATTCCAGATGAAATTGAAATTCAAGCTTCCAAAGAATCGTTCTCTTGTGATTTTGATGGCCATATTTCATAAGCGTCATAACATTACTACAAAAAGCTTGAATTAATCAGTTGTAAACTGTCAGGCACGAACCTGAATGAAGAGTCATACCTTTCAATAATGTGAGGAATAGAAGCCGGGTCTCACTAATCGCTATCGTTTGCCTCTCAGTGGACGAGCAATTCACCTGTGGTCACGGTTGTTCCCTTAATTCAAACAGTATGTCACATATTCGTGATGCTCATTCAGGAGGTATTCGAGTAATTATGTGAATTATAGAATGAATGATGAATTAAGTGACGAATTCAAGAAGGGCATAGATTACCACCATCCACCAGCGAGAAAAACAGTAAGTGAATTTATATTTTTTCGATTTTTTTTAAAGACATCAAAGCCGACATTTCAGTCTTCCGTATTATCTTGAGTCTAGCGATTTCCCACAATTTAATTTTAGTTTATTCTTGGATCATAATCATTGCTTGACCGGTTCCTTGTTTTAAAAATAACTTCACTTGTTTTGAGTTCTGTAATTTTGCCTTGTTAGCGTTACTACATCGCAACTGCCAAGTTGGAAAGTGACATCGAACAGATTCCCGAAATCTCTCTCTTCAGATTCATTATGATTAAATACATTTACCCATATACGTACCTGTGGATTTGTTTCTTCGTAATCATTATTTCAACAAGCACCTACTATCATTCTTTTCAGTCTGGGAATTTAGAGCACAATAAATCGAGATAGTCGGATCCTTGCCACATTACCCGAGATCGAAAAGGACTGCGTCTGTCTGTCTGTCTGTGGTGGTCTTTGTTGATTTAAAGAGTTATCCACATCAAATCACGTACTCCCTCCCTCCATCCCATCCCTCCCCCGCCCAAAAACCCCCTCCACCTTCGTCGCCTTGCTACACTTACGAAAAAAAGTTCTGCTATGGACCCCCAACCACAAATAGGTTCATGAGCCTCAGAATAATTGTCTGAGAAATTCAGAAAGTTGATTGTTGAAAAATTTTGCAAGTAAAGTTTTAAGAATGACACAGTGGCCGTCCAGCTCCGAAGTGTTTCCGGTATACAGAATATTTTTGAAAACTGCAGAATTCTAGATTCCGTGACCACAACACTCCATCGAGGGACGCTTGCACGCTAGCCAATGGTTCACCAAGCATATGAAAGCCTCCAGCAACGACAATATTGTATAGGAGTGTAAGAAAGACTAACCTGAAATGCCTTCTTTACCAAAGTCCTCTCCTTCATCTCGTGAACATTTGTTTACAAAAACGTCCACTTCCAAAGACGTCCACTACATTTCGTGTTTGGCGCTACACTGAGTCCTCCAAAAGGGAGGAATAGGAATTGCTCTGACCAATCAGAGGCCTACACCATAAACAATGTTTTTAACGCCTCCTTTCATTGGCTGAAATCGTTGGGTTTTGGCAAAAAGGCTTCTTAGACGACTTCCCATTGGCTGGAGACGAAAACCCATTTTCAGAAATTTCTTGAAAGATTATGTTTACATCCAGTATTAAGTAAAAATAAGTTATTAACAGGCAAATAAATGGATATAGACACGGTGAATAAAATAACTGGGAACATTCTACAAAATTCAATATGATAATGATTAAAGTATGCAAATATTTAGCCTTTTAATCGTAAAATGAAGATCACGTCTGAAGAACCTTATTTATTTCAGAAGATCCAGCAAAACACTCGATGTGGAAGGCATCTAAATCTCTGCCATTGCAATGCAGTAGTCAGCCAGTGCCTGCTGGGGATCTGATAGGGGCTTGGGGCAGTATGCCTAGGGACTCAACTCCTGAGGCTTTATAAGTTATATTATGATCTATATCAATTAAACACAAATACACACTGATGTATAACTGTAGAGTAAAAAGTTAGGATAAGCCAACCCTGAACAGCTAACGTGTCATTTTTCTAGCATCAGGTTAATACATTTTTATTTAATTGATTTATCGTTTATTTGTTAATTTACCAGTTATACTAAAAATTTGATCTCCGCTCTTTTATTTCCCTTTTCCCTTCTGCTACTGCTTTCGAATAAACACCACGTAGCTATTCTTTGAAAGGTTGAGTTCTAAGTAAATTGCTACTGTGGTGTTGTTCCATATGAATAGGGTCCATCGTCTGAATAATAATAATAATAATAATAATAATAATAATAATAATAATAATAATAATAATAATAATAAGAGAGTTTATGAACTTACAAAATTGCAGCTGCCTTTCCTGGATCCCCAATGAATTGAAGATATCAAATCACTTTGTCACAGCTGAGGTCGAAAGCAGAATTTTAACAAACTTTTTACGTTTATGTTATTTTACAAGTTCAGGAGAGATTGACGGCTATGGAACGTAATCAGAAATTACGAGAGAGAGAGAGAGGGACGAGAGAGAGAGAGAGAGAGAGAGAGAGAGAGAGATAGAGAGAGAGAGAAGATACAGTTTTCTTATATATAAAGTTTTCTATAAAATATTTATCGCCTTGATAGAAAACGAAAAATAGTTAAATGTAAACTGTGTAATTTTGTATGCTAGTTTGTAAATTTCAAAAATCAATAAAATCACTATAGAAATAAAGATATTTATATTATATGACGAAAGGCGCTGCTAGTAATACAAAGAAGATTTATGTTTCAAATTAATACTAAATAAGGGGTAGAAAGTGCTAAGAATACAAAATATAAGATTTTTGTCATATAATGTTTTGTCAAGATTGTACGCTAAAGACATCTATTGAGTGCTATGATAATCTTCGGATGGAGTTTGGTTGTTTGAAGACGAAACTATTATACATTGTTTCAGCAAGAACCACGAATAAACTCCTGGACCGATATATATTGATAAACAGTAGCTATAATATATATATATATATATATATATATATATATATATATATATATATATATAAAATTTTAATCTTAATAAGGGTTACGTTTTGAAGAACGTAAAATGTTTTCAAGAAAGTGACAAAGTTTGTTCTGGTAACAAACAATGGCTGTTCCTTGTCCGAAAAGGAAGCAGGATTGTCAACATTAATGGAGGCTTTATCATGCTATTAAAGGCAAAGGACGACGTAGCCTTTACGAGAATCAATTAATTAAAAGGTAATTTTGATTCCCGTGAGGAATACTTTTGTCATTTTCGATCAAAAATGAGCCAATATTTTTTTGAAAAGGCCGAAAAATCTCTCGTTTAAAAGTCTTAAAAGTTGGTATTCATGAAACACCAAGGACTATTCATATCAAACATCACGAATCATTTAAATTTTATTTTAATGGAAATATTGCCATTTTGGAGATATATTCAATAAAAATAATTGTTTTTTGTTGAAAGTACGTTTCGAGTTTGCTCAAATTCATGGAAATTAGAAAATTGAGGTTGAAATAAGTCGGGATTTGCTACTCAGAATTACCAATATTAAAATTCCAGGAAACGGTAGGAAATCGAGGAGCAGCCCTGGGAATATGAACAATTACAATGGAATTATATATATTGTAAACGGATGCAATTTCCATCAATTTGTATATGAATTACATCCACGTTCTCCCTGCAAAAAAAGCTGAAAATACATTTGCACTTGGTAAGACTGTTTCCCATATAAGTATAACTATAATTTTAAATATTACATGACATATTTATTACTATTTTTTCTCTATATGATATTGATATAGAGGATATTCTAACTTCATTACAGACCTAAGAGATAATTTAATCTATATAATCTTCGAGAAACTCGAAGGACAAATAAACGCTCTTTTAGGTTATAAGTTTTACAAAAATCTCGTATATACAGACCACTACCTTCAAGATGAAATACGTTTATTTATGGAAATTTATGCTCTAATGGAATGCGTCATCGAATTAGGTATTAGAACGTACCCAGTGATTGTTTTCTTTTTTGAATCATTTAGCCAGGAGAAGACTTAGAAGAATCGCAGTGCTGACACCCTGTAAGTACAACCTGTAACCCTGTAGCCAGCCATACAAACCCTCGAAAAAATTACAAGTACGAACCGAAAGAAATATATAATTTATGTTAGGGTTTAGATAAGAATATAAAACCTTCTCTGTATAATGCACCTCAGTTTTACTACAATTTAGATAATAATTATATGTGGAATAGTAAAATTTTGTTGGTAATTCTAGCTTTTTGCCGGCTAACAATCTAGGGCTGTGAATGTGTTACCAGAACCCGATACGTGAATTCCCTCGTACAGTTCCAAGCATTTGGCTTCAAATACTATTTTGCTCGTCACAAATAGGCATAATTAATTGAATATATACTTTACTTTTTTATGCAGTCATTGCAATTACTTATTCGGCAATTTTTTAATCTCTCCTCACTATCAAAACTACAACAGCCTCATGCATAGTTTGATGGAACCATCAGAATGGAGACATCCTTCCTATTATTCATTTGTCAAATCGGAACCGCAATTGTATTTGTCCCGAAACTTTCTCAGATGAGATTTCCCTCCGGAAAAAAAGAAGACGCAACTTCTTTGCGATTCTGCTTTTTCCCCTCAGTTCATTCATTGTCTATCGTCTTTTATTTATTAGCACACAAATGTAGAATCAGCTTTGCTATGAAACATAAAAACAAAGGAAACCAAAGCCTATTTTCATTTATCACTTTTCGGATTGTAATTTATTTGATTTAATTTTCATTTATTATCCGACCTTGGAAACGACCCGAACTTTCATAAACAAAAGGCAAGATTGGTTCTTCTATATTAACAAATATCGAAAGTATGTAGCATTGTTATTTCTAAGAACCTCCATGATTAGTGCGCATCATAACAAATCGGCTTGGAAATGCTGGCGGTCTAGAGCAGAGGTTCTCAACCTGGAGAAGGCAAAGGGTCTGTCAGGGGGGATGCGTTCCCAAGGGTCTGGGAGGAATGTGGAAGCAGACCTTTGGCAAAGGATGCTGCTTGGCTGACTGGACTAGCTGATGAAAAACAGTTTCGGCAATCTCATTCATTCTCTTTGCAACTGATGTAATGATAGTGCATTTTGTTTTTGCAGCTCAGTACCTAAACCTTAAAATGTACTGCATAGCCACAGGTAAATAATCATAAAAAAATTGTCTCTATTTTTTTACGGAATTATTTGTGTTTACAAAATTGGTTGTCAGGAGAGTTATGTATTTACTTCCCTTCAGTGAGTACTTGCAAATATACACATATAATGTTTATATGGGTTTGTTTTGTTTTCCACTTTATACAAAGTGAAGGGGGTAAATTACTGACATTAAAAATACCCAAAGGGGTAAGTGGGGAGAAAAAGGTTGGAAACCCCTGGTCTAGAGTTAAAGGAAGGACCCACTCATTTTATCAGGAAGTAGTGCATGTTTACGGACAAAGATCTGACCTTTAGCTTTTATCTGT
>NC_087218.1:4904258-4951704 GCF_015104395.2 Macrobrachium nipponense
CACTTACTCTTCTTCTTCCAAGTAGCTAGATCCAGACTACCAGTAAGAGACAAGATTTTGATCACGAAGGAGAAGTGCGGAAGCTTGGCCATTTTACTGTCAAATAAAGAGAAATGAGAGTATCAGTATCATGACAAAATGGGCGCATTTATTCTCTCTCGTTTATCTCTCTCTCTCGCTCTCTCTCTCTCTCTCGTTCCGTTCTCTCTCTCATCATCTCTCTCTCGTCTCTCCCTCCCTCTCTCTCCTCTCATATTAACCAAGATAATAAACGAATGTCGAGTCGGCTCAAACACGTTAGTCTTGATATCCTAACTCTGTTCAGTACTAATTTCACTATGTCAAACCATATCAGACTATTTGATTAAACGATACGTCATCTGAATTTCTTATAAACCAGAGAATCAGCCTCACTCTCTCTCTCTCTCTCTCTCTCTCTCTCTCTCTCTCTCTCTCTCTCTCTCTCGTATCAACGTCTATAAAAAGCCAAAACTCATAACAAGTAACTAGACACAAACATAAATTAAACATATCTTTTCCGTACGCAGACATCTGGTAAACTGATAAATCCCTGAATTTCTTGAGAACGGGAGAACCGACTAACCTACCTGTTCACGCGAAGGATCAATGCAGAATAAGACTGCAGAGGTCGATCATCCCTTTATATACCTTGGAGTCTGAAGTACACGACGACGGTGACCTGTTACTCAAACCCAGTCCCGTATGGTGAGGTGTATATATATATATATATATATATATAGATAATATTTTTACTTTCTTTCTTTCTTTCCTCCTTCCTTTCTTTCTTCGCGCGAGCAGTATTAAACAGAATTCATAACTAGCACAACAAATTTATAGCACTGGGAGCTATAGCACAATGGAATTTCTAATAAGATATCTGGATACGTAGATCAAAACTTACGTAGATGACTTTGAGGTAGTCGAACACTTTTTTTATATATACAGAGGAAGGTGGGGGAGGATATTGTCCAGTGGATACTTATGCACATTAAGAATGATAACAATAATATTCTTTGTACCTCTGTGGTTGGCAAAAGGTCGCCGCCCTGCGGAGGACAAACGAAAATAGCTACGGCCTGGTCACGCGTATAAGAGGTTGCCATATGAAGACAGTACCGTAATAGTGACCCAAAGAAAATATTTATACTGCATCAGGATATATTGCTCCTTACGAACACCCGTTGGAAGTCTGTTTTCCTTTTAGCAACGGCAGGAATGGAATATTCCCTTTGCATTTTTCTTTTCGGAATGTTCGTCCTTTTCTCTCTCTCTCTCTCTCTCTTGCAACTAGACACATTCGTCATATAAGGCATTTTTTTTTTTTTTTTGCTGACAGAATTGATTACGGTGTATTGTACTATAAACTGGTTATCTTGCTTGGGGATATAAATCTTTTATTAATTTACTGCATATTTCCTTTAAAAAATTAATAATCTTTCGAAAATTTCTTGTTTAAGAAGATCTGAACAGTATTGATACAGGTTTCAAGATGCGAAAAACATATAAATACAATACTCATTAAGGAAAAATCTCTCGCTGAATTCTCATCTATGAAACAGATGAAACCTGTCGAATGATCTTTACTTAATTTGTTAAATAAAGTTAAAATCTTGATGTTTAATGATACTTCCAAGGCAGCAGATCAACTTGACCCAACTATACCGTTAGCTGTATAATCCAGTTATTTTTTGCGTGTCGAGGACCTTTGGTTCTTTGAACCAGTTTTGTACTTTTCTTAAAAAGCAAATCAGTATTTAGGGTGATATCACCAAATATGAGACTCAGAATTCACTAAGACCTTTTCATTATTACTATAATTATTCTTTCTGTTCGTATATTACATAATGTCCGGACAGTGGCTCTCTCTCTCTCTCTCTCTCTCTCTCTCTCTCTCTCTCTCTCTCTCTCTCTCTCTCTCTCTCTCAATTTACTGGTATACCAGAAAAGTATGTAGATGATGTTACGAGCATAAGATTATATTGTGCAATTTCAATTTTTTAAAATTCAGAGCACAATCGCTTATCAAACATTTGATGCTCAATAATTGTCAAAGGTAGCCTGGAAGGACATGATAGTATCATATATTATTACAGAATTGTTTTCAGCAGAAGTTTAAATCATGGACTAGTTTTCATTAATATGAGAAGGTCGATGATCTACGGCAATGAACAATGAATATTTCAACTGTAAGTTCAAGCAATAACTGATAGCCCAAAACTTTTGAAATGCAGCAAATCCGAAGATATTACCTTCATCAGATTTATCTTCTCTTGTCACAAGTGTTTGTTATTTGAGACTAGAGACAGGATTTACTACGATGAAAATAAGAAAGCATGTCCCCTACGTGACAGACATTTTCCTCAACTTCATTCAGATAATTAAGACTGGATGCAGAGATGAATATTGATGGTAAGCTTAGTAGTAAAAGCAAATCTCAAAACAACTTGGGAGGTGATAATTGCACTTAACAAACCTGCAATTTATTCGTATGTCTATATTCGTAATGGAGAGAGTTTAAGGTGAAGGGTCTCATATGAAATTCATATTACGGCGTTAATTGCCCACACTTGAATAATATATTATATATATATATATATATATATATATATATATATATATATATATATATATATATATATATATACTATATATATATATATATATAAATATATATATATATATATATATATATATATATATATAATATATATATATATACTATATATATATATATATATATATATATATATATATATATATATTCAAGTGTGGGCAATTAACGCCGTAATATTATGGCGTTAATTGCCCACACTTGAATGATATATGTATATATATATATATCTAATATACTAATAATATATATATATTATATATATATCATATATATATATATATATATATGTATATATATATATATATATATGTTATTCAAGTGTGGGCAATTAACGCCGTAATATTACTTTCATGTGAGACCCTTCACCTTAAACGCTCTCCATTACGAATATAGACATACGAATAAATTGCAGGTTTGTTAAGTGCAATTATCACCTCCCAAGTTGTGTCTCGAGATTTGCTTTTACTACTAAGCTTACCATCAATATTCATCTCTGCATCCAGTCTTAATTATCTGAATGAAGTTGAGGAAAATGTCTGTCAGTAGGGGACATGCTTTCTCATTTTCATCGTAGTTAAATAAATGTCTCCAATGCACGAGTATTATGTTTTTTATATTTATTTTTATATTATAAAAAGAGGAAGGTGATTTGTGTAATAGTAGTGTGGCTAGAATGCTGATATTTTACTGAATTCTGTAATTTTGCTTCATATAACAATATAGAACAACGAATGCAGATATCTGGAGTTTCGATATTTGCCTAAAAGTTATGCTAATATAGCAACACGAGGGAATATTGATGTGTTAAGGCAGTTCATCTTTCAATATAGTTCGGTCTTGTTTCGACGGAACTCAATGAGAATGAGTGGTATATGTTATTTGGTTATTGAAATGTTTTCCGTTAAAAAGAATCATGTGATTATTTCATCTGTAAATCAAAATAATGTATTAAACTTAATAGGAAGCAAATGTCACTAGCATACATACATCTTTATGAGTGAATTCTAATTTTTTAATCATTTTTCTTCATCTCTCAAAATCACATAATGATTTCTTGTGAAGCATCTGTTTAACCATTTTCATTCACTGTTAATGTTATGTAAGTTACAATGACGCGACCTATCATAAATTCTATTTTCTAGAGAATTTTTTCTCAGTGCTGTCATATTTCGTTGAAGTGTCACTATCGTTAATGTACTTTATACCTATTATTCCTAGTTTATACAAACATAAAATCGGAACACCCGGGTAAATTGCAAACATATTTTGTAATCATTAAAGGGTTTGGGAATTTTTATCACTATTTTAATGAAAATGTTTGTGAAAACTCTTGCTATCATGAATAGCATAACAAATTTATTGTCGGGAAATTTCCATATGCACATTCTGGGAAGGGAGTGTCTATATACAAGGCACGTTCCTGAGTAAGGCCCGTTATCATAACCTAAAGGCGAGTTAACACCTATGACCTAATGGCATGGCTTGCATATCAAAGAAGAAGAAGAGTGCGAGCTGCGTTATTTACATTGTGGTGTTTATCTTCTTGAATATTCTGGAAATAAGACGAGTCGTACGTTGTGAATTGTTTCTTGAATTTCACTTGCGTGCCATAGAATATAATTTTCTCAAGTTTAGTCATTTCGTTAACAATACTCTTTATATCAAGTAATTTCGCCATAACGAACACAATAAAATTTTGGGTGTAAAGCGAAGCCGTTGTTCATGGTTTCGAACAAATTTGATTTTCTGATAAGAGCAACCTGAGAGGATTGTTTACATCGAAATTCTTACCGATGTAATAGGCTAATCCATCAGTTACCTGCACCTAGCCAAGCATAGGCGATCTTGCCACCAAACATTTAGCCAAGAATTAGCGCTCTAACCCTTCATAAAGACCCACGCGTACGGGTAACAGAGCGAATGGATGAAAATCTTATAAAAAAGAATGTATTGCATCCCGGGAAAGGAACAACGGACTATGCCAACGGAACAAAGGTCAGAGTGAATGTTCTTAATACCCAGTAGTTGTAAAACCTCATTCAGTCTGATGTAGGTAGCGTATGATTGTGTGCATTAGGGGAAACAACCGACTTCACTAGCTGATCCAGTGTTCACCGCGTGTGGATCCAACCTCCGAAAAAGTACTTTAACACGTCCTGACACCGGAGATGGGCACCAGTCACGAGTCATCGATGGTGAGAGCAACAGCTTGAGACCTCTACTACCCTTTCTGAGTAGATATTTTCTCCAAAGTTAGAAATTAAGGTCATATTTTAAGATTAAAACAGAGGTTAATGAATGGCTAGTCATGCACAGTGCAAACATACCTCCGTGACGCTTTTGAAATTTTTACTTAGGCTATAACACCAACAATTTAGAAGATTGACGCCATCTCGATGTTTGCGGAGTCCCTTGTGTCAATAAACTTTCCATTCCATGTGCCAAGTCTGCACACCACTTTTACCCCATACTAGATGCTGGGGCACTTTCTTCACAACTAACGTCAACAGTGACACCAACTGCCTGGTACAGTGATGCTCAAATCTCATGCAACATGACTCCATAGGATTTCGTTCAAAATTCACTAACTGGCAACCTAACATGCTCCATATTTATCTATTTTTTCAGTGAGAAAATGCGATTATTGCATACAATAAGGCCATTATATGCTTCCTAAGAATGAACTAGGGTAGAATACCACGGCAGGCCAACCCTCATCACGGTGGACGGGTCTTATTCACTCGATATTTAATTGGTGAAACAAGAATACAATTGCAACTCTAAGCATACCATTTAAAAGACTGAAGTTTCGTCAACATAATGTGATATATGAAAGCCCCATACGAACTAAAATAAGCATGTGAGCTCTTCGTAAAATATGTTTGTTCCGATACGTAATACAAACCCTCGGTCCTTTAACAATAGGAAGGTAACTAGCGGCAGCTGGGACGGTCGTAAGCTTCGAACAAGGGGAGAACGGTAGTTAACTGCTTGTCCGATCGTGCGCGCGCCCGCGCGCCCGAGAGGTGAAGAATCACTTTTGCTTTCGGCCGCGGGTGTGAAGGACGTGTTCGTCATCGCTCTCTGCCCGCTTCATCGTCGTATGCTTTATTTATATTGTGTTTTCTACTAATGGTTTGTTTGACTTGAAAATGAAACTGTAAGTACACTGTTTTCATTTTCATTACTTAATTATGAACCAACATGGAGCTATCGCCGTAGATGCGGCGATTTCCTCTCTTTTCATGAATTGAACCCTTGAATTATGTCTCGGTGCCGACACTCGCGCCGAGTCATGTATTTGGGGCGAAAGTGTGTAATTGAAAAATGTAAGTACTTTTTGTTTTTTCATTATATTTTTGCCTTGTGCGTTCGTTTTACCGAGAGCGTGATTGCGCTCGGCACGAACCTTTTATTTTGTATGATAAAATGCAATGAAAGTGGATTCGCAATGCAGTATTCTTTTCATTTTCCATTTATTTATTTGCATAATTTAATTTGGATCAATTTCGCTCTTACCCGGGAATTGAGCCTTACGATTATTTTCTGTGAAAGTGGGAAATCGCAAGTTGCAGTATTCTGTTTCTTTTCATTTATAATATATTTTGATGATTAGTTAAGAATATTATTTGGATCAAGTTTCCGTTTCTTACCCGGGATTTGATCTTTTCCCCTTTAAGTTCTATGAAGTGAATCGCAAGGGCAGTATTCTGTTTCATTTTCATATTACTTTTCACTGCTGTGCGGGGGTAGGGGAAGCGAAGGTCTGCCAGGAAGTCGTCGGAAAGCTCTCCCGCGGACTCCCTTGGTATCCGATTCTTCGTCTTCCTTCCTGCCCCCCGCTCAGCTTCTTCGTTGTATTTTGTATTTTGGGTCTTCCTTGCTTTTCGTTCGGGGTGGGGCATGTCTCCCCCCCCGTACGTGAGGGGGAACCCCTCTTACTAATCTGTCTGTGCTACCCCGCAGGTGCTACATCCGTGGGAGACGACCTTGGACAGGTATGGACCACTGCGGCTGCAGGGCGTGCCTAGCATCCCGATCTGCTGCAGCGTCTAGCGAGGTCTGGGGCGGTGACCTTGGAGTGGTCTCCACTACAACCTTCACGGCCGCTTATCGCTGCTTCCCCCCGCTGGTCTACACTCCCCATGCTGTGTCGGTGACGCCGTCTGCCGCTTCTAGGCCGGTCGCCGCCGTACCGAGGAGGGTATGCCGCCGCCGCCTGTGTTTTTCTTCGTGTTGCCTGCCCCAGACTTCCGCTGTTCCAGCAGCTCGCCCCCTAGACCGGCCGCCAGTACCAGGTCCCGCTGCTGCCGATGATTCTCACGAGGCGATGGCTGGGCCTGCCGTACCTGTCGCTGATGTGGTTCCCGCTATACTGGCTTGGCTGTCCCTTCTGTGTTTACCGCTGCCGCTGTTCCTGCCGCTCCTGAGCTGGTTGCTGTTCCTGTCACTCCTGGTTCCTGCGCCTGTCCATGCTGGTCCTGCCCATGGTGTGTCTTCCCCAGTCCCAGGTCCTTCCGGACAGGTGCAGTCGGGCCGTGTTGCTTCGGCAATAGGCCCGACTCCGGCCTGGATGGAGGACCTGACGACTGTCCTCGTGAGCTGACGAAGAAGAGGAAGGTGTCGTCTTCGTCTGCTGCTGCCTCTTTCCCCTTCGACTTCTAATGCCCATAAGCCGAAGAAGAAGAAGGCTGCCTCTCCCCCTAAGAAGTCTCCTTCGGGAACTTCTAAGGGCCCGTCCCACCTCGGTGGGACGGGGGGGGGAGGGGGGGTCCTTCTGCTGTCCTACCTGCTCCCTTCGGGAGCGGGGCCCGTCTCCCCTTCCGTAAGGAAAGAGATAGACGGGGACCAGAGGAGTATCGGTTTAGCTCTGGTACTTCCTCGCCTGGTGCTAGCGGCGATGCCGCTACGCCAGGTTCCGGCTCGGTCTCCTATTCGTTCGCGGGAGATCCCGAGTGTACGCTCTCCCTCGGGAGACCGTGCAGCCAAAGTTTCGGCGCCAGAGTTCGCTCGGCGCCAAGACCACGGCACGGAGCAGAAGGCTGGCGAGAACCCGCTCAGTGATCTCGCCAGGCCAGCGGCCGCTCTCGCAGCGACCAGATGGTAACCGGGTTTTCCCCCTAAGAAGACTCCTTCGGGAACTTCGAAGGGCTCGTCACACTCCGGTGTGACGGGGGGGTTCTTCTGCTGGTCCTCCTGTTCCTTCGGGAACGGGGCCCGTCTCCCCTTCTGAGAAGAAGAAGAAGAAGACGGGGACCAAGGGTGTGATGGCTACCGCTGGTACACACCCTCGCCTGGTCTTGGCAGCTCTACTGCTAAGCCAGGTACCGGCTCGGTTTCTCGTCCGCGAGAAGTTCCGAGTGTACGGTCTCCTCGGGTGCCGTGCAGCCAAAGTTAAGACGCCTGAGTTCGCTCAGCGTCATGACCGAGGCACGGAGCAGAAGACTGTCGAGAGCCGCTCAGTGACTCTCGCCAGGCCAGCGGCCGCTCTCGCAGCGACCAGCCGTACCTCGGGTGGACGTGACGTCTCTGACCGGCCACGAGTTGAGGCTGGGAAGAGGTCCCCCAGGTCCCCTCGACCACCGACGGTACCAGCGGTTTTGACGTGCCGCGAGGAACGCTCACCGGTCTCACCGCGAAAGAGCTCTGCAGGTCACCTGACCGCCGCTCCCACAGGGACCGGGCGGATACGATGACCAGCAGCAGCTCGTCTGACGCACGGGACCGGGGTCGACGTGCTCAGTCGAGCCGCTCGCCACAGGTGAGCGGCACGGCCAGGCCTGCAAATCGATCCCCACCGCGGGTTGGTGATCGGCTGCAGCCCCCCACGTACGCTGGTCCTGCCAGCGAGCGGGGGGGGGGGGAGCGTCAGGTCTGTCTCTCCACTACCTTCAACTTCCTCGGGCTACACCGGGAAGAGCGAGGTAGCTAGGACCCCCCGTGATCGTGAGAGGTGCGCCGCTCACGATCCCGTCACGACGCCACACGTGCCACGTATGGTCCTTAGGACCAACCAGGACGTACGCGCAAGTGATTGGAGGCGACCGTCAGGGGGGGGCAGGGGGGGGAGGGGGTAGCGTCTATTCTGTCTCTCCGATACCTTCAACTTCCTCGGCATTAACGCCAGGAAGAGCGAGGTATATAGGAGTTGATCGTGAGAGATGCGCCGCTCACGATCCCGTCACGACGCCGCACGTGGCCAGGTTATGGTGCCTTAGGACCAGCCAGGACGTACGCGGGCAAGTGATTGGAGGCAACCCGTCAGGGATCTGTTGCTTGTGTCCTTCTTCTGAAGGAGGAGGGTCTTGGGAGCTGCTCTTGTTGGAGGGATTGGATGGTCCTACTCCTCAAGACGCTGTAACTTCCGAGATTCAGAGTAACTTTGCCCAGGTTATTGCACTGATTCGTCAGCACAACGAACACCTGGGGGAAGGATCACCGCTCCCACCAGCAGAGCCCATGTCTCTGCTCGAGTCGTTTTGGGGCCCGAGAGGGAACCCAAACCGACGGTGGGTTTGCCGCGATCGGAGCTTGCCGATTCTGTCTTGAACCAGAGTCTCTCGTCTCCGGACAAGAAGGCTCTCTCAGTTCTGGCCGGTCGATCAAGCTACTTCCACCTCCTCTACTGCGACAGCGGCGTTTCTACGTGTCTTCGGACACCGTATTTAAATACTCCTTCGGTCCTCTGAGAGGTTTCGACCTCGACGAGGACTGGAATGAGTCGGAGGACGGTATCGGTCTCTCCTGTCAGGTGTCGATCAGCCCCACCCACGACGACGTTCACAGTGGCGGCAGACCCTTACCTACAGTGAGAGTTCGTAACCCTCCTCGGGAAAACGTTTTCCTCCTGACGATACGTTTTTCCCAGACTCTGAGAGGCGGCGATGGCTGCTCCTACTCTTCTCCAACTGCTAGTTCCACTGGAAGGCGAGCGAGTATCCAATTCCTCCCCACCCCCTTCCCTCTCTCCTTACGGCTACGAGGGAAAGGGGAGGGATCCTACAGAGATTTCTCTGTAGGATTCACGCTGGGGACTGCGCTACCGGGGGACCTTCGGGTCCTACCTGACGTAAGCCCCGGTCGTTGAGGAGGGATCCTGCCCCATTCTCGATTTCTACGGGAATCGCAATCGAGGAGGCCACCAGCCGATATCGTTTGAACGAATTCGGTGGGGGTTTCGCAGACTGCTTAGATTTCTACGGAATTCTAGCGCATTCAGAGTGTTAGAGTTTTTTCCTTACGATCTCCAAACACTTAGGCGAGACCACGGTCCAAAGTGAGACGAGAGAGAATCCCCGATATGTTACACGATAATCGGGAACCTCGCCTATGCTCGAATTCCTGAATTTCTAGCATTAGGAAGAAGACTGCTGCTGAAAGAAGACTATCTCGCAATAGGCGACCAACCTGGAATAGAGAAGAACGGACGGGAATATCCCGTTTGGCTTGAACTATCGTCTTAGTATTCTGTTCACCATTGAAGCTTTCCTTCGAGGAAGACTTCTTCACTCTCTTTGATAGAGACCGAAGGTGGTCGATCTCCAATCCTTATTTTGTTTTTCTTGAAGGAAAGAAATTTAGGATGGAGATCGTTGTTCAGAATCCTACAAATATACTACGTATATTAACCTCGCGACATGATTCTGCTAAGCAGTTGAATGGTCCGAGGGGTAGGCGCATATCCTGGTTATTCTATGGATTGCGACTTAGACGAAAAGTATTCTAATTGAACTGCAACTCGGGGTTGCCTGCAACCTCCCAGGAGTTTCCAGTTTCAATTTTATATACTTATGGTGTTGTCACAACAACACCATTTAAGCTTTTATATTTACCGAAATTCGTTTCGCATAAATATAATTGCTCGAGCATATCTTTTTATGCTCGGTAGTTCTAGCCGACGCTTTCCTTCGTGGAAAGGATTACTTGGCAACTCAGGATGACGAGTCAGCGACAGCTACTGTGTATTGAATTGCCCGAGGCATTTCAGTACCAGCTGGCGCTTTGAGATGGACGGTGGTTATGTCTTTCTCACCTGCTTTGATGAATACCAACCGTATCTCTGCCCAACAATCACGGACTTAAGTCTCTGATTAACGGGGAGGGGTTCTCGCATACATGAATGACCATCTACTGCTGTGACGCTAGTATTCATCGTCTTCGGTATTGCGAGAATTTTAAACAGAGATATCTATTCGACTCTCATCTTTCTGTTTACCGCACGGTAACAGAATTCTGTAATAGTCTCTTGCTGCATCGTATCTCGATAATGCGAATGATTTTTGCGGAATCTGAGTTTGTCCTCAAAATATCCTGTATTCGGAGGTGTGCAATTGTTCATTGTTCACCCCGGATTAGCAGATGTATTGAAAGACATCGCCTACTCCCACACCTGCCAGCTCTACTTCCAAACGTTCAGCCCATGAGAAAGCGGTTCTTCAAGCGGCTCTCCCCTGTGTTTTCATTACTGAAGAACGCCCGCTTTCATTGCACAACGGACAGCAATGAAATGGCGGTTAGCGTTTTCAGTCATTTGTAAGCACAGGTTTAGAATCTTTGAGATTCCTTCTCTCGATTCAGCTGGAAGACGTAGGTTGCATTCATTGCCTACCTTCGTCTTCAACGTCACATAGTGTTGTTTCTCCTTAAGCTGAGATTCAACGTCTATGAGATTTTCTTGCCATCAGGGACCTCGGTCTTTTGAAGGCAATTGACTTTCGCCTTTTGAGCTTATGCATTAAGAGAATCATCGCCGCGCGTCCGGCATCGGTCGACTACAAATATTTTATTTGTTTGGTCTCTCAGCATAACTCTTTTGTTTAAAGGGCGAAGGTCACGTGACTTACCCGGATGCTTGGACAACTTGCCTCTACGATTCCGAACCAGTCAGTCGGCAGCTGTCAGAGCGCCCGAGTCAGTTACGAACTATGCTGTGGACTTAGTTCGGTTGTTCCAGAGCAATCATTACTTCGTCTTAATAGCTTGTCAGTATGAGTACTGTACAATAACCAAAGTCGAGAAGAGGGATAGGTCATACGACTATTCCCTTCTTTTCGTCTTAGGTAACTGCATGACTTCTCTTGAGAAGTCAAGCACAAAGGGATGGGGATTTGTGACGCTCGATTTCGTACCGATCTTCGTAGCGAAGACTCAGAACCCTTCGGTAACTGACGATTGGTTCGAGTCCTTCACAATACCCTCCCTAATGGACTTCACGCCGCCTCCGATACGAAGGCTATGCTGCTTTGTCCTGTGAAGGCGCGACGGAGCTGTCTGAAGAAACTCGACACCCCCAGGATGAGTGTGGACGCCTCTTCATCATTCTCTCGCGTTCCGCAAGAACTTCTCCGTGGCGCAGGTAATGAAGGCAGGCGCCTGGTCCAACCGGACTGCATGCACCTCCTTCTACCTTCAGGATATTGCCCACAGTTCCTGGATCTTTTTCCTTGGGAACCGTGGTGGTTGCTCAACACGTTGTGTAGTTACCAGACCCTCGCAGGCTGAACAGCATCGAGTCCTGGTGTGACCGTAAGAATGGATGAGGAATGAGATGTGACTGGCTCCTCTTCCCATCTTTTTCTTCCCTCTACCTCTGGGTAGAGGGACACGGTCGTCACCCTGCTGGGTAAGGACGAGATGCAGGTGAGCTACTCAATAGAGCACCATCCTATCCCTTTCAGTAGGGATAGGAGTAAATCCACCACTTCCTCCAACAAGGGGAGGAAGTGGATGCCCAATTTTGAGACAACCCATCGTTTTTATGATTGTCTCTTGCAAACAGGAACAAGTTCTTGCTTGCTGGTACGAAGGAGATACGCTTGCCTCTCTCTTTAGTACTTGGCCCAGAGGTCTGACCATTGATCCTGCGGTGCACACCCCGATCAATCGACAGAGGTTTGGATCCCTCCCTTGCTCTTACGACCAGGGAGGCACTCCAGGGTTGGACGAACACCAGTCTGTTCACCAAAAAGACTCAGATTCCTCCCACCAAGAAGTGAGTCTTCCTATTGTTAAAGGACCGAGGGTTTGTATTACGTATCGGAACAAATGACAATTTGTCGAAAATTGCATTTTCCTAACTATACAAACCTGAGGTCCTTTACATATAGTCCCACCTCATGCCACCCCTCACTCTGCAACTTTTTGCATGGGCCTAAAGCAAAAGTGATTCTTCACCTCTCGGGCGCGCGCACGATCGGACAAGCAGTTAACTACCGTTCTCCCCTTGTTCGAAGCTTACGACCGTCCCAGCTGCCGCTAGTTACCTTCCTATTGTTAAAGGACCTCAGGTTTGTATAGTTAGGAAAAATGCAATTTTCGACAAATTGTCATTTTCAAGGCAGTTTTGAAATCCAATATGGCGGCTACGTTTTGCATGGACGGTTCTCATCAGTGACGGCCACCATTCTTTCCCCAGCCTTCCCAGCACTCATTTGAACAATGTTAGCGTTATATATGTAACGTTATTGATCTTATCAAGATTGCAGTTGTAATCAGCACAATAAAACAAAATTTTGTTGCTATATTAGTGATGAAACTATTCCCCTATTATGTGAATGAATTCATTCGACCTTGTAATCCCGGTTATGGTGGGAAAACTGGAAAAATTTTTCCAATCCTTACCTTGGACGGTGGTTTTTATCCTTACTTTCCATCACAACTGAAATTCCACAGTGCTTATTTGATTGTACTTATACACTTGTTCCGATACGTAATACAAACCATCGGTCCTTTAACAATAGGAAGTAGCTAGCGGCAGCTGGAACGGTCGTAAGCTTCGAACAAGGGGAGAACGGTAGTTAACTGCTTGTCCGACAGTCGCGCGCCGCGCGACTGGGAGGTAAACAAATCACTTTTGCTTTCGTTTCGGCCGCGGGTGTGAAGGACGTGTTCGTCATCGCTCTCTGCCCGCTTCATCGTCGTATGCTTTGCTTTATATTGTGTTTTCTACTAATGGTTTGTTGACTTGAAAATGAAACTGTAAGTACAACTGTTTTTCATTTTCATTACTTAATTATGAACCAACATAGAGTTATCGCCGTAGAGCTGGCGATTTCCTCTCTTTTCATGATTGAACCCTTGAATTATGTCTCGGTGCCGAGGGCGGGCGCGCTCGCGCCGAGTCATGTATTTGGGCGAAAGTGTGTAATTGAAAAAATGTAAGTACTCTTTTCATTATATTTTTGCCCTGTTGCGTTCGTTACCGAGAGTGTGATTGCGCTCGGCACGAGCCTTTTAATTTTTGTATAATAGAATGCAATGAAAGTGGATTCGCAATTGCAATATTCTTTTCATTTTCATTTATTTATTTGCATGGAATTTAATTTGGATCAATTTTCGTTCTTACCCGGGAATTGATCCTTACGATTTTTTTTATGTGAAAATGAAATCGCAAGTGCAGTATTCTGTTTCATTTTCATATATATTTTATGATAGCATCATATTATTGGATCAAGTTTCGTTCTTTACCGGGAATTGATCTTTTCTCCTTTAAGTTCTATGAAGTGAATCGCAAGGGCAGTATTCTGTTTTCATTTTTCATATTACTTTTCACTGCTGTGCGGGGGTGGGGGAAGCGAAGGTCTGCCAGGAAGTCGTCGGAAAGCTCTCCCGCGACTCCCTTGGTATCCGATTCTTCGTCTTCCATTCCTGCCCCCGCTCAGCTTCTTCATTGTATTTTGTATTTGGGTCTTCCTTGCGTTCGGGGTGGGGCATGTCTTCCCCCCGTGCGTGAGGGGAACCCCTCTTACTAATCTATCTATGTTTACCGCAGGTGCTACATCCGTGGGAGACGACCTTGGATGTAGATGTAGATCCTCAAGAGGTTTGTACTCGTTCGTCCGGGGGCGAGAGTGCTCCCGCAACGAGCCCTGTGTAACGTGTATGCATTGATCCGAGGCGCAGTGGGTGCTATACGAGGGCAGGCCAGGAGACTTAGGCCGCCCAAGAAGTCATCGGAAAGTCCAGTGACTCCTTGGTAACGGACACTTCGTCCTCTTTCCTGCCCCCCGGCCAGCCCCCACGTTTCGCGCCTTATTCCCTGCGGGGGGGGGGGGGGGGGGGGTAGCGGAGTCCCTTCTCCTCTCTCGATCCGTCGAGTGTGGAGGAGGGCTCCCGCTACCCGGACGTCCATTGTACTCGGGGTCTTCCGTCCGCTCTGGGTGGGGTTCTTCTCCCCCCAGGCGCGAGGAAGCCCCTCTAACTAACCCGACTGTTGCTTCCGCCAGGTGTGCCATCAGCGAAGAACGACCTGGGACAGGTGTGGGAGTCGCTGGGACTGCAGGGAGTGCCGAGCATACAGGGGTTGATTCAACGGTTGGCGGGGTCGGCAGTGGTCACTCATGGTACGGTAACCACTACAACAACCACAATCTCGACACCAGCATATGAGATTGCCACCGCACCTGGTGTACATACCACATGTCATGTCGGTAACACCCACGGCTGCAATCCAGAACCAATTCCTGCCGTGCCAAAGAGGACGGTGCCACCGCCACCTGGGTTCTTTGTATTGCCGACCCCGGACTTCTCGCTGCCCAAAGAGTACCCACCCCCCTGGGACCTGCCCAGCCCAGTGGACCGAGGATGACGGTCTAGCTGCCGACAGGAAGCCTGGCTCTCCTGTGGTACCTGCCAGTGCCTGACCGTACCTGTTGCTGTCCCAGACCGATCATTCCCTTTCAGGAATCAGGTGCCGGCTGCTCATTCACTTTCAGATGTTCCTGCCGTTCCTGCTGTTCCTGGAACCTGTTCCTGTTGTTCCTGCTGTTGGTGGTGCTGTCACAGTCTCAGGTCTTTCCGGACAGGTGCAGTCGGGCCCTGTTGCTTCGGCAACTGCCCCGGCTCCCTCCTGGATGGAAGACCTGACGTCTGTCCTGCGGAGCCTGGCGAAGAAGAAGAGGAAGAGGAAGAAGGTGTCGTCATCGTCTTCGTCGTCTTCTTCGTCGTCTGCTGCCTCCTCCTTCCCCTTCGACTTCTAAGGCCAAACAGCCGAAGAAGAAGAAGGTTGCCTCCTCCCCCCTAAGAAGACTCCTTCGGGATCTTCTAAGGGCCCGGCTCGCCCAGGCGAGCTGGGGAGCTCTTCTGCTGGTCCTCCTGTTCCTTCGGAACGGGGCCGTCGCTTCTTCTGCAAAGAAGAGTCGACGGGGACCAGAGGTGCACCAGCCTCGGCTGGTGCGTCCTCACCTGGTGCTAGCGGTTCTGCCGCTAAACCAGGTTCCGTCTCGGCCGCTTCTCGTTCGCGAGAAGCCACCGAGTGGACGCTCTTTCCCAAAGAAGACCGTCCAGCCAAAGTTTTGACGCCCGAGCTCGCTCGCCGTCAAGACAGCGGCGCGGAGCAGAAGACTGGCGAGAGTCGTGCACACGACTCTCGCCAGGCCAGTGGACGCTCTCGCAGCGATCAACTGGCTGTCTCGGGCTGACGTGACGGTCGCTGACCAGCCACGGGTAGGTAGTGGAGGAGAGTCCCCGCGGGCCGCCGGTACCAGCCACGGCTGGTACCAGCGGCTCGACGCGCGCCGAGAGGACGCTGGCCGTCTCGACGCGACAGAGCAGAGAGCCTAGCAGGTCACCCGTCCGCCGCTCCCGATGGGACCGGGCGGAGACGGTGACCAGCGGCAGCTCGCCTGACGCTAGAGATCGGTCTCGACGTTCTCAGCCGAGCCAATCGCCCCAGCCCCCGGCGAGCGGCAAGGCTAGGCCTGCTGCTCGACCATCACCGCGGGTTGACGATCAGCAGCAGCCCTCCACGCACGCTGGTCCTGCCAGCGAGCGAGGGGGGAGCGTCAGGTCTGCCTCTCCCGTACCTTCAACCTCCTCGGGCTATACCGGGAGGAGCGAGGTACCGAGGAGCGATCACGAGAGGTGCGCCGCTCGTGACCCAGCTATGACGCCGTATGGACCAGGCACGGTTCCAGGACCGACCAGGACATACGCGCAAGTAGCTGGAGGCGACCGTCAGGGGTCTGCCGCTGTTCCTCCTTCTGAAGGAGGAGTATCTCGGGATCTGTTTCTTGTTGTAGGGACTGGACGGTCCTACTCCGCAAGACACGGTTTACTCCCGAGATACAGAGGAATTTGCAGAAGTCATTAAGCTGATTCGTCAGCATAATGACCTTGCGGAAGGATTGCCGCTCCCACCAGCAGAGCCCACGTCTCTGCTCGAGTCGTTTTGGGGCCCGAGAGGGAACCCAAACCGACGGTGGGTCTGCCGAGATCGGAGCTTGCCTTGATTCTGTCTCGAACCAGATCCTCTCCGTCTAACCGGACAATAAGAAGGCTCTCTCAGTTTTCTTGGCCGGGTCGATCAAGCTACTTCCACCTCCATCTACTGCGGACAGCGGCGTTTCTACGTGTCTTCGGACACCGTATTGAATACTCCTTCGGTCCTCCTGAGAGGTTTCGACCTCGACGAGGACTGGAATGAGTCGGAGGACGGTATCGGCTCTCTCCTGTCAGGTGTCGATCAGCCCCACCCAAAGAACGACGTTCACAGTGGCGGCAGACCCTTACCTACAGTGAGAGTTCGTAACCCTCCGCGGGAAAACGTTTTCTCCTGACGATACGTTTTCCCAGACTCTGAGAGGCCATCGCCGCAAGGCGATGGCTGTTCCTACTCTTCTCCAACTGCTAGTTCCACTGGGAAGGCGAGCGAGTATCCAATTCCTCCCCCATTCCCTCCTCTCCTTACGTGGTTACGAGGAAAGGGGAGGGATCCTACAGAGATTTCTCTGTTAGATCCCACGTTCGGGACTGCGCTACCGGGGGGACCTTCGGGTCCTACCTGACGTAAGCCCCGGTCGTTGAGGAGGAATCCTGACCATTCTCGATTTCTAACGGGAATCGAGAGGACCACCAGCCGATATCGTTTGACGAATTCGGTGGGGGTTTCGCAGACTGCTTAGAATTCTACGGAATTTCTAACGCATTCAGTGTTCGAGTTTTACGATCTCCAAACACTTACGAGACCACGGTCCAAAGTGAGCGAGACGAGAATCCCCGATATACACGATAATCGGGAACCTGCGCCTATGCTCGAATTCCTGGAATTTCTAGCATTGGAAGAAGACTGCTGCTGAAGAAACTATCTCACAGTAGGCGACCAACCTGGACTAGAGAAGATCAGACGGGAATATCCAGTTTGGCTTGAACTATCGTCTTAGTATTCTGTTCACCATTGAAGCTTTCCTTCGAGGAAGACTTCTCCTTCACTCTCTTTGATAGAGATCGAAGGTGGTCGATCTCCAAATCCTTATTTTGTTTTCCTTGAAGAAAGAATTTAGGATGGAGATCGTTGTTCAGAATCCTACAAATATACTACGTATTTGTTCCGACACGGCAATACAAACCTTCGTCCCTTTTACAATAGGAAGATACTAGCGGCAGCTGGATAGGTCGTAAAGCTTTCGAACAAGGGGTTCGGTAGTTAACTGCTTGTCCGACAGGCGCGCGCGCGCGACTGGGAGGTAAAACAAATCACTTTTGCTTTGTCAGGCCTCACAGTGGATGGAAGCGTTGTGTTCGCCTTCTCTGACCCCCGCTGGCTCGTTCGTTTGCTTTCTTGTTTGTTTGTAATGTGTATGAAAGATTGAGTACAGTATTTCTCTCTTTTCATATTAATTACGCTGAATTCCATTAATGGATGGAAATCTCACCGGCGCCTCGCTACCCCAAGGAGACTTTGCCCGGTACCGAAGGCGCAAATGTGGGAAATTCAGATCTTTCCCCGAGATAGACCCTCATGTTTTGTGTGCTCGGTGCCGGGGGCGCGAATGCACCCGGGCCGAGCCCTGTGATGTTTGTATGGACTGGTCGGAGGCGCAGTGGACATTGTATGAGGGCAGGAAGAAGCGAAGGCCTGCAAAGGAGTCGTCGGAAAGCTCTCCCGCGACTCCTTTGGTGACGGACGGACCTTCGTCTTCTTTCCTGCCGCCGCTCAACTTCCACGTCTCGCGCCTTCCCCTTCGGGGGGGGTGTCTAGGTCCTTCTCCTCTCCCGATGTGTCGAGTGTGGAGGAGGGCGCTAGATACCCCGACGTAGAGTTGTACTCTGGGTCCTCTATCCGCTCGTCTTCGCGCGAGCGGGTAGAGGATCCTCCTAATCACCCGACTTTTGCCTCCTCAGGTGCGGTTGCCGTGAAGGATGACCTCGGACAGGTGTGGGCGTCGTTGGGACTGCAGGGCGTGCCGAGTGTCCAGGGGCTGCTCTATCATCTCGCTGGCTCCGTGGCGGTTACGCACGCTACGGTCACAACCACCACCACGACCCTGACAACACCTGGCTACGCGTCACCTCCTCACCTGGTGTACACCCAGCACGCGGTCTCTGTAACACCAACAACATCGGTGCAGGGGCCAGTCGCCGTAACTCGGGGGAGTGTGATGCCGCCACCTGGGTTTGCCGTGCTGCCGCGACCGGACTTCATGTGTCCGAAGAGCTCGCCCCTGGACCTCCCACCGGTACCGATGACGTCTGTGCCGCTGGCTCGACCAGCTGTATCTGCCGTACCTGCCGTGACCACCGCTGCTGTTCCTGTTCCTGTTCCTGCCGTGTCTGCTGCCGTTCCTGTGATGCCCGCACCTGCTGATGTTGTTCCCGTTCCTGGCGCCGCTGCTCCCGATGCTGGTCTGTTCGGACAGGTACGTCCGGGCCCTGTCGCTTCGGCAACAGCAGCCCCGGCTCCGTCCTGGATGACAGACCTGACATCGGTCTGAGGAGGTGACGAAGAAGAAGAAGAAGAGGAGGAAGGTGTCGTCGTCGTCTTCATCGTCTTCTTCGTCGTCGTCGTCTGCCGCCTCTTCCCCTTCTTCCTCTCAAGGCTCCCCCGCCTAAGAAGAAGAATTGTCGCCTCCCCCCCCCCTAAGAAGTCTTCTTCGGGGAGCTTCTAAGGGCCCGTCTCGCTCTGGTGAGACGGGGGGTTCTTCCGCTGGTCCCCGCCCTGCTTCCTTGAGTCAGGACCCGCTCTCTTCCCGCAAGGAAGAAGACTACGGGGACCAGAGGGGTGCCGGCTAACACCGGCACTTCCTCACCTGCTGTCAGTGGTTCGGCCACAGCAGCAGGATCCGTCTCGGCCGCTCGTTCGCGAGAGGTACCGAGTGTACGGTCGCCTACCAGCGACCGTGCAGCCAGGAACCAGACCTCTGAGTCCGCTCAGCGTCCGGTTCACGGCACGGAGCGGAAGACTGGTTCCAGTCGCTCACGGGCGACTCTCACCAGACCAGCTCTCCGCTTCTCGCGGCGAGCAGCTGGCTACCCGTGGCGGACGTGACGGTCCATGACCGGCCACGGGCTGAGGCTGGGAAGAGGTCCCCCCGTTCGCCGGCACCAGCCACGCTGTGCCAGCGACGTGACGCGCCGTGAGGATACGCACCGGTCTCACCGTGACAGTGGAGCTCGCCGGTCGCCTGACCGTCACTCTCACAGAGAGCGATCGGGTACGGCGACCAAGCAACCCAGCTCCTCTGACACACAGACCGGGGCCGCTGTTTCTCGGTCCCAGCCGTTCTCCACAGCGAGACGGCTCGACTAGCCTGCAGCTCGATCGCCACCGCGGGTTGAACGATCGCCTGCAGTCTTCCAAGCCCGCTGGTTCTGCCAGCGAGCGAGGAGGGAGCGTCAGGTCTGCCTCTCCCATACCTTCAACCTCCTCGGGTTACCGGGAGGGGCGAGGTATTGAGGAGTGATCGTGAAGGGTGCGCCCTTCAGGATCCCGCCACGTCGTCGTACGTACCAGGCTCGGTTCTCGGACCAGCCAGGTCTTACGCACAGGTGGCTGGAGGAGACCTAGAGGGGGCTGTCGCTGCTCCTTCCCTTGAGGGAGGAGGGTCTACGGGAGGTAACTCCTGTTCGAGGGACTGGACGGTCCGACTCCACAGGATGCTATCACGCCCGAGATCCAGAGGAACTTTGCCGAGGTTATTGGCGACTGATTCGTCAGCACAACGACCTCGGGGAAGGATCGCCGCTCCCACCATCCGAGCCCACGTCCCGGCTCGAGTCGTTCTGGGGCCCGAAGAGGGAACCCAGACCGACGGTGGGTTTTGCCAGCGGTCAGAGCTGGCTGACTCAGTGCTGGACCAAGTTGAATCGCTTGTCTCTGGACAGGACGGTTCGCTGAAGTCTGGCAGGTCTAGCAAGCTACTTCCACCTCCTCTGCTACGACAGCGGCGGTTTTACGTGCCATCTGAGGATCCGATGCCGCCCAAACAGGTAAACCCGGAGTTAGCGAGGCTGACTCCGGGTGTGTCTCTGCAACAGCTCCTGTCCGAGAAACCGTGGTTCTCGCAGCAGAGGCACTCGGCCTGGAATCTACTGCCATGGCAGCGTTCCAGGCCGTCTCCTGGCTAGATCTGTGGTCCCTCACAGTATCTAAGGTCGCAGCCAACTCCGGGGGAATTTCTCCCGAAGATGACTCGGCTCCTTCAGGAGAGTTTGCCAGTCTGGGGGAAGAGCCATCATCCTTCCATTGCCCACCAGACGGTGAACCTGTGGGCCAACCTGGTTCTTCGACGAAGGGACGCTGTCCTTACTCGGGTTTCCAGGGCGGCCGGGCGCGTGAAGCGGCATTGGGACTTTCGAAACGGACCTTTACGGAGTCCACGTCTCTCTTCTTCCACGAGAGATGGTGGACGCTGCGGTGGACAGACGGCGCACTGATGACAGTGACCGTCTAGTTTCACCAGGCAGTCTCGAAGGCTTCTGGGCAGCCTCGGACCTGCGGCCAAGTCCTAAGAGCTCGGCTACGCTTCCTCGGCTGCTAAGACGGTTGCTGCGTCGAAGCCCCGAGGAATGACTCTGTCTTCTTCGACTATGGCTTTGGCAAGGGGGTGGGGGCCGTAACCAGCCCTCCTCCCAGCCCTCCTCATCCCGTGGAGGCTCTGGGAAGAAGTCGAAGAAAGGGGGGGGGAAACGCTAGGGACGGCGTTCCCCCTCACCTGCTGCCGGAAGTGAAGGGGGTGCCTGGCCAGCCATTGGCAACTTGGCAGCGCTACGGAAACGCCGAGACCTGGATTGTAGATGTCCTTCGGGAGGGATATCTATTACCCTTCGAATCTCGGCCACCCCTCACCTCCAACCCGGTCCAACAGCAGTCGTACGTCCACGGGTCACCGAAGGACGTAGCACTCAGACAGGAGATCAAGACCATGCTGAGCAAGAGAGCTGTAGAGATCGTTACGGATCAGTCACCGGGCTTTTACAGTTCGGACTCCTTTCCTGGTGGGAAAGTCTACGGAAGGCTGGCGCCCGGTGATAGATCTCTCTCCCCTGAACCGGTTTTGTTCGCCAGACCCGGTTTCACGATGGAGACGGCACGCTCAGTGCTCGACTCCATCAGGGAGAACGATTTCATGCTTTCAGTGGACTTGAAGGATGCGTATTTCCAAATACCCATTCATCAGTCCTCCAGAAAGTACCTCCGCTTCATCCTCGACGGGACGGTGTACCAGTTCAGGGCACTGTGCTTCGGTCTCTCAACCGCCCCACAGGTGTTCACGCGAGTGTTCACTCTGGTGTCTGCTTGGGCCCATTCGCACGGGATACGTCTGATGAGGTATCTCGACGATTGGTTAGTCCTGGCGAGCTCCCGCTCGCAGTTGCTACAGGACAGGGATCGGCTGCTCGAGTTCTGTCGCGATCTGGGGATCGTTTGTGAACTTCGAGAAGTCCGATCTCGAACCCAAGCAGAGGATGAAGTACCTGGGTATGCTGATCGACACGGTAGCAGGGCGAGTCTTCCCCGCAGACTCGCGGATCAGCAGATTCAGGGAGGCAGCCAACCAGTTCCTGTCTCGGGCCAGGAACAGGTAGCTCAGCGATGGCAAGTCGTGATCGGACACCTGTCGTCACTCGAGAAGTTAGTCCCTCACGGGCGTCTTCACCTGCGGTCTCTTCAGTGGAGACTAAAGGAAGGAGTTGGTCACAGGCGACGGATCCCCCAACGCTTTCCAGTGTCACTGACACAGGAGGTGAGGCAGGACCATAGCCTGGTGGCTCGACGACAGGAACCTCTTAAGAGGAGTGGCCTCTGCGCACTCCCCCCCGGACATGCAGCTTGTTCTCAGACGCATCGACCGAGGGATGGGGCGCACACTGGAGGAGTTGCTGACTTCAGGAGTGTGGGACGAGAACGACAAGCACCTTCACATCAATGTACTGGAACTCAAGGCAGCGTTCCTCGCTCTCAAGAGTTTCAGGACCGCTTGATGGGACACTCAGTGGTGTTGATGTGCGACAACACCACGGTGGTGGCTTACGTCAACAAACAGGGGGGCCTAGTGTCCCTCCCGTTGTACCAGTTGACACGGCAGGTGCACGAGTGGGCTCAGGCACACTCAATAGAGCTGTCGGCACGCTACATTCCAGGGAAGAGGAATGGAGTAGCAGACACGCTCAAGCCGTCGGGATCGGTTGATAGGGGGGGGACCGAATGGTCTCTACACCAGGACGTGGCGGAAAGGCTCTTCGACCTGTGGGGGCGACCAGTCCGTGGATCTGTTCGCCACCCGGCACAACAGGAAGCTCCAGGTGGTTCTTCTCGGCCGTGCCGGACCCATGGGCAGCTGCAGAGGACGCTCTTCAACACCCGTGGGACACAACCTCTTCGTCTATACCTTTCCCCGTTCAGCCTGATTCGCAAGTGATCAGTCGAGCACGGTGGTCACCCCGAATCTCAGGATGATCTGGTGGCTCCCAAATGCCACAGGCCAGTTTGGTATCCGGACCTGCTGGCTCTTCTCGCAGGAGAACCGAGAGAGATTCCCCCTTGGCACAACCTTCTCGCCCAGCACACGTCGAGCGGTACCACCGAGCAGTCCAGTCCTACGTCTTCACGGCTGGCTGTTATCCACCATCTCTTGCGAACGAGAGGCTTTTCTCGTAGCGCAGCAACAGAGATGGCTGGAAACGTCCGTCAGTCCTCTGCAGCTGTGTACCAGGGGAAGTGGGCCGTCTTCTGTGGGTTGGGTGTCGTAGACTGGGGTCTATCTCCCTCCTCCCAGAGGCCACTCTTCAGCAGGTAGCGGATTCCGTCGTTTTTTCTTCGCCGAGAGAAGCTCCTATCAGTCCCCACAGTGAAAGGATACAGAGCCTTGGCGCTCGTCCTGAAAACTGAGGGGGTTGGACATCTCGAACTCGTTCGAGATCTCCTTGCTGATGAGGAGCTTCGAGAGGTCTTGCCCACCCAGGGAACTCAGGCCCCCTGCGTGGGACGTGGACTCTCGTCCTTAGGAGTCTGACTCGAACACCGTTCGCGCCACTCCGAGAGTCGTCAGACAGGGATCTGACCCTCAAGACCCTCTTCTTGCTGGCCCTTGGCATCGGCGAAGAGAGTAGGGGAACTTCATGGTCCTTTCCTATGATGTACGACACTCCAGGGGATGGGGATCCGTGACGCTCGTATTTCGTCCCGAACTTCGTTGCGAAGACTCAGAAACCGTCAGTCCCTGA
This sequence comes from Macrobrachium nipponense, assembly GCF_015104395.2. Lineage (NCBI taxonomy): Eukaryota > Metazoa > Arthropoda > Malacostraca > Decapoda > Palaemonidae > Macrobrachium > Macrobrachium nipponense. Next base: position 4,928,335 of record NC_087218.1, read on the forward strand.
TGACAGGTTCGAGTCATTCACGATTCCCTCCCTATTGGACTTCACCGATAATGATGCGGATGAGATGCTGCTTTGTCCTGTGAGGGCGCTACGGCGCTATCTGAAGAGAACTCGTCCACCTCAGGCCTGAGTGTCGACGCCTCTTCGTTAGCACCGGGGTCACCAAGAAAGAAGTATCCAAGAACACTCTTTCATTCTGGCTGCGTGAGGTCATCAGGAGGGCGTATGAGGCTGATGGTAGTGACGACATCCGTACGTCCCGTCCGAGAGCTCACGAAGTCAGAAGTATTGGCCCCTCGTTGGCGTTTCGCAAGAACTTCTCCGTGGCGCAGGTCCTGAAGGCAGGGAGGGTCTGGTCTAACCAGACGACCTTTACGTCCTTCTACCTTCGGGATATTGCCCACAGGTCCTTGGATACCTTTTCCTTGGGGACCCGTGGTGGCTGCTCAACAAGTTGTGTAGCTAACCCAGACCCTCGCAGGCTGAACAGCATCGAGTCCTGGTGTGACTGTGTGGATGGATGTGTGAGTGAGTGAGTGACTGGCTCTCTCTTCCCATCTTTTCTTCCTCTACCTGTGGGCAGAGGGCATGGTCGTCACTACGCTGGATGAGGACGAGATGCAGGTGAGCTATATGACAGAGCCCCATCCCTCCTTTATCCCTTTCACTAGGGATAGGAGCAGAATATCCACCACTTCCTTCTGCAAGGGGGGGAAGTGGATGCCTACAAGAGTCAAACCCATGACTTTATATTTGCTCCTGTACAGGAACAAGTTCTTGCATTGCTGGTACTAAGAGATGCGCATGCCCCTCTCTTAGTACTCGGTCCAGAGGTCTGACCATTGATCCTGCGGTGCACACCCCGATCAATCGGACAGAGGCTTGGATCCCTCCCTCGCTCTTACGACCAGGGAAGCTTCCAAGGTAGGGCGAACACCAGTCTGTTCACAAAAGACTCAGATTCCACCCACCAAGAAGTGAGTCTTCCTATTGTAAAGGACCGAAGGTTTGTATGCCGTGTCGGAACAAATGACAATTTGTCCAAAATTGCATTTTTCCTAACTATACAAACCTGAGGTCCTTTTACACATAGCCCCACCTCATGCCACCCCTCACTCTGCAGTTTTTGCTTGGGCCAAAGCAAAAGTGATTTGTTTACCTCCCAGTCGCGCGCGCGCGCCTGTCGGACGGAAAGCAGTTAACTACCGAACCCCCTTGTTCGAAAGCTTACGACCTATCCAGCTGCCGCTAGTATCTTCCTATTGTAAAGGAACCCTCAGGTTTCGTTTTATATGTTAGGGGAAAACTGCAATTTTCTTTTAGACAAATTGTCATATTAACCTCGCGACATGATTCTACTAAGCAGTTGAATTGTCCGAGGGGTAGGCGCATATCCTAGTTAAAACTACGGATTGCGACTTATAAGAGAAGTATTCTAATTGAACTGCAACTCGGGGTTGCCTGCAAACCTCCCAGAGTTTTCAGTTTCAATTTTATATACTTATGGTTTTGTCACGACAACACCATTTCAACTTATATTTACCGAAATTCGTTTCGCCTAAATATAATTGCTCGAGCATATCTTTCAGGCTCGGTAGTTCTAGCCGAACGCATTCCTTCGTGGAATAATGGATTACCTGGCAACTCAGGATGACGAGTCAGCGAGAGCTCAGGCTCAACTACTGCGTATTGAACTGCCTGATAGCAGCTCAGTATCAGCTGGGCCTCCGATATGCACGGTCATGTATGTCTCTCTCTGCCCTGCTTTGATTGACTACCGAACCGTATCTCTGCCCAACAATCATGGACTTATGTCTTGATTAACGGGGATTCTCGCAATAATGAAGGACCCATCTACTGCTGTGACGCTAGATTCCATCGCCTTCGACATTGCGAGAATTTTCAACAGAGATATCTCTTGGACTCTCATCTTTCTGTTTACCGCACGGTAACAGAAGTCTGTACAAGTCTCCCGCTGCATCGCACTGCGATAATGCGAATGATTTTGCAGACATCTGAGTTTGTCTTCAAAATATCTCTTATTCGTAGGTGTACAATTGTTCTATTGTTCAACCGAATTACGAGATTTGTTAGAAGAAAACATCGCCTACTCTCCGACCTGAAAGCTCTACTCCCAAATGTTCAGCCCATGAGAAGCAGTTCTTCAGGCGGCTTTCCCGTGTTTTCATTACTGAAGAACGACCCGCCTTTCATTGCAACTACGACTTCTCACCGGACAGCAATGAAATAGCGGTTAGCGTTTTCAGTCATTTGTAAGCACAGGTTATGAATCTTGAGAATCCTTCTCTCGATTCATCTGTTGAAGACGTAGGTTGCATTCAATATCTACCTTCGTCTTCAACGGTACATAGTGTTGTTTCTCCTTAGCTGAGATCAACAACCATGAGATGTTTTACCTTCAGGGACCTCGGTCTCTAGAAGGCAATTGACTTTCGCCTGTTGGGCACATGCCTTAAGAGAATCATCACCTCGCCGTCCGGCATTGGTGACAAACAAATACATTATTTGTTTGGTCCTCTCGGCATAAACCCTTTAAAGGCGAAGGTCGTGACTTACTCGGATGCTTTGACAACTTTGCCTCTACCGAACGCAGTCAGTCGGCAGCTGTCAGAGCGGCCGAGTCAGTTACGAACTACGCTGTTGACTTAGTTCGGTTGTTACAGAGCAATCATTACTTCGTTTTAATAGCTTGTCACAGTACCCATACCATTGCCACCCCACCATGGAGTGTCGGTGTCCTATCCACTACCGAGAACTTCGCTGCATGGGATAGAGGATGCGACAGACTTCGTGGCAAACGGACAGACCAGTATGGGTACTGGACATCACCGAAGTAGAGAAAGAAGGATAGGTCATGCGACTATTTCCTTCTTTTCCTCTGAGGAACTGCAGACTTCTCCTGCGAAGTCAAGCATCCAGGGGATGGGGATCCGTGACGCTCGATTTCGTACCGAACTCGTAGCGAAGACTCAGAACCCTTCGGTCCCTGACGATTGGTCCAGAGTCGTTCACAATCCCCTCCCTAATGGACTTCACGCCTTCGATTGCGAAGGAGATGCTGCTTGTCCGCAAGAACTTCTCCGTGGCGCAGGTACTGAAGGCAGGGGTCTGGTCAACCAGACCACATGCCCTTCCTTCTACCTTCGGGATATTGCCCACAGGTCCTTGGATCTTTTTCCTTGGGACCCGTGGTGGCTGCTCAACACGTTGTGTAGCGAACCCAGACCCTCGCAGGCTGAACAGCATCGAGTCCTGGTGTGACCATAAGAATGGATGAGTGAATGAGAGTGTGACTGGCTCCTCTTCCCATCTTTTTCTTCCCCTCTACCTGTGGTTAGAGGGACACGGTCGTCACCCATGCTGGAATAAGGACAAGATGCAGGTGAGCTACTCAACAGAGCCCCATCCTAATCCCTTTCACTAGGGATAGGAGCTATATCCACCACTTCCTCCAACAAACAGGGGGAGGAAGTGATGCCAGCTTGAGACAACCCTACTTTATGTTGCCTCTTGCAAACAGGAACAAGTTCTTGCTTGCTGGTACGAAGAGATACGCTTGCTCTCTCTTAGTACTCGGCCCAGAGGTCTGACCATTGATCCTGCGGTGCACACCCCGATCATCGGACAGATGCTTGGATCCCTCCCTCGCTCTTACGACCAGGGAGGCATTCCAGGGATGGACGAACACAGTCTGTTCATCAAAAGACTCAGATTCCTCCCACCAAGAAGTGAGTCTTCCTATTGTTAAAGGACCGATGGGTTTGTATTACGTATCGGAACAAATGACAATTTGTCGAAAATGGCATTTTTCCTAACTATACAAACCTGAGGTCCTTTACATATAGTCCCTCCTCATGCCACCCCTCACTCTGCGTATTTTGCATGGGCCAAAAGCAAAAGTGATTTGTTTTTACCTCCCAGGGACTGTTCGGACAAGCAGTTAAACTACCGTTCTCCCCTTGTTCGAAGCTTACGACCGTTCCAGCTGCCGCTAGATACTTCCTATTGTAAAAGGACCTCAGGTTTGTATAGTTAGGAAAAATGCAATTTTGGACAAATTGTCATATTTTGATCTTAATTCACTCCACAGTGCACTTGAACCACGCTGTGGTTCCTGGTTCCTAAGCACTCACTCCGCAAACACAGTTACGAGCAGCAGACGACAACACTGATATGAGATGCAAAGCTTTATTCCCTTAATTGTTTACTTTACTCAATATTAGTTAACTTTACTTCAAAATGTTTATTTAATTTCTTCATGTCTATTATCTCCCTTTTTTGCAAACCAAATTAACCCCCAAAATTACAAATTAAATTTTTTCGGATGTATACTTACGAGCAGACGACGTGAGGAAAAATGACTCATCGTTGCCAATCTAGTGGAGCGTCACACATACGCCGATGCATTTACAAACTGTTTCGATGAATTCTAGTTGTCATAGTAATGCAGTAATGATAAAATTGCTGTAATATGTACGTATATAATACAAATAGAATACGCTAATTTCACTTATTTCCCCGGTTTTGTGTAAGTCTTATACCTAGTTTGGAGGGTAAACACATACCAATTGACAACACTGAATAAACAATTGAAGAGCGCAAAACGCCGCAAAGAATGCCGTAGTCCCCTTGAATAAGTGCTGGTAAGAGGTTGGTTTTTACGATTGTTGTTGGATGAAGTGCCCCAGCGTCTATGGGTACAAGTGGTGTGCAGATTTAGCACAGGAAATGGGAAGTTTGTTGACACAAGCGACTCCGTAAACATCAAGATGGCGTCAATCTTCGAAACATTTTTAGTTGTAAGTAAAAATTTCTAAAGCGTTTTGGTGAGATTTCCACTGCCGTAGCCACCCTTTTCACTCCCACTCTTTTTAAATCTTAAAATTTGCCTTAATTTCTAACTTTGGAGAAAACTACTTACTTCGAAAGGAGAGTAGAGGTCTTTAGCTCCGTTTCTCACCAACAAGAAGTCGCGACTGATGTCCATCTCCGGTGTCAGGACGCGTTATAATGTACTTTTTCGGAGAGTGGCAAGCGTTGAATGTAGGTGGCCTGTTTGGCCTGCTGTGATGTTTTACCCTATGTCATATAGGGTAAAAAAACCGCATGGTACAGGGGTGGACCATGTACGATCAATGTGTAGAACCCCAAGAAAAGTACATTATAACTCGTCCTGACACCGGAGTAGAGGTCTTTAGCTCCGTTTCTCACCAACAACAAGTCGCGTATGATTGCCCAATCCCTAGATGGTTCAGGAACGCGTTATAATGTACTTTTTTGGGGGTTGTACACATTGATCGTACATGGTCCACCCCTGTACCATGCGGTTTTTTACCCTATTTCAAAACTGTAAGAAAATGTCACGTGTAGCAAATTTCACAAAAAAATTTATTCGAAACAATTTCAAAACTTTCATTCACACATCGCTGAAGCATTTGACCAAAATGAAGTCGTCATCAAGCATAAGTTCAAATGTTATATAAAAAAAAAAACTAAAAAAATTGTCATAACATTAACAATGCTTCCAAAGGAAGAATAAAATTTTAAAAAGTCCTATTTGATTGCTTTTACACCTCAATGCTGAAAAAATGTAAATGTATATAAGAAAGTAGAATGTGCCTACCGATTTTGACATGTGAGGGGAGCATATGTGACGTATCAGTGTCGGTGCAACAACCACCACCCAGTGTAATATAAGTCGGTCTACACTAAGTAGCGACAATGAAATTATCTTGAAAACATTTACTTTATGTGTTAGAGGAATATTTGGATTTTCATTTATAATTATTGTTATTATTCTTAAATATTTCAAAAATGATGGCATACTGGCAAATATTCACCTATGCATTATTCTTTTGTCAAAGCCAAGATATTTTTCCTAGGCCCAGATGTAAGATTTCTTTACACTTAACAGTCACATCTCTCTATTAACAATTTCTGGCCAGAAAGCAAATGAGGCTATACACATTCTTGCACTTCAAGTTATCTTATGAAAGAAAAATTCATACACCAAAAGTAAGCAGAGGACTTTTAAGAAAATAATATTTTAAACCAGCTGAAAACAAGTGTTCCATATGCCTTGATATTAATACTTATGATATTTCGATTAATAGCCATCTTCTCCATATAATCAAAATCATCATCATCTTTTATTCCTCAAAGAACAGGTAATCTTTGCAAATAATAACATTAGTGACATTACATTTCAGAAGGTTTTGAATATTTTTTTAGGCCTATAAAACATTTTGCAACATACAGGCAGCTTAAACACAGTCTAAAACTTCAATATTAAAAGAAACTGAATATTCCTGTTGTATTCGTCAAAGAACAGGTAATCTACAAATAAAATCATTAGTAACAGATTATATCTCAGAAGGCTTAGATAATTTTTTTAGGCCTATAAATAATTTTGCAATATCCAGGCAGCTTCAGCACAGCCAAAAACTTCAGCATTCAAAGAAAACTGGTTGTAATTCATATTCCTAGTTTGAAAATGGTGTTATGCTGACTGTTGAGCTTATTATGTCTACTATTGTAATGCTGCTGAGGTAGTTATGTTGACCAGCCCGAGGAACACGCTAAGAGAGCTGTCATTATCACGCCATACTTTGAACTAAGCGACGTAAAAAGAAAAAAATCTGTTCAAATCACACAGATTACGAATTATACCAATGCTTAAAAGGGATCATATTTACAACTACTATCCGACTTACAACCTACTCGACATACGACCACTCGTACTTACAACCTTACTTCAGACAGTTGACCATTGAGTTACTTGGCACTGCACCATCTCATGAGAACTCTCATCACTCAGGCAGCATCAGTTTGAGTTACCCTGCCCTATCTGCAGCATCATTTGGTATTAACTGTACTGTAGACTGAGTTGCAAACCAATTTACGTAAGAATTGACTTCTGACATGCATGCAAGAACCTAACCCCATTGTAACTCAATGCCTGGTTGTACGTAATATATACTATTACATAAATGATTAAAATGTATTAGTAGAAGTACATTATGGTAAAAAGATTGAAATAATGATTGTACATTACATTACAGTACTAAGTAGGCACTTTTATATAGCAAAGGTTTGATAGTATACCCTACCTAGTATGTTGGCCACTTTCTAAGGTTCGACTTACATCCATTCTGACTTACAACCAGTGGGTCGGAACCAAACTTGGTTGTAAGTAGGATAGTACTTGTATATAGCCATAAAGAAAATAGCGCTAGCTGTGAATTGGGAAACTTTTCGACATGTATGACATTACAAATAAAAAAAAAAAAGTTTAGCACTACTTGGCATCGTCACGTTGAGTCTGAGAATCTGGACTTGTGTACCTGTAACGTCAACTGGTGCAATGGGAGGGACACTAGGCCCCCCTGTTTGTTGACGTACGCCACTACTGTGGTGTTGTCGCTCATCAACACCACTGAGTGTCCCATCAGACGGTCCTGTAATTCTTGGAGAGCGAGAAACGCTGCCATAAGCTCCAGGATGTTGATGTGAAGGTGCTTGTCATGTTGATCCCACACACCCGCAGCCAGCAACTCCTCCAGGTGTGCACCCCATCCCTCGGTCGACGCGTCTCAAAACAGCAACATCTGGGGGGGTGGGGTCAAAACAGCAACATCTGGGGGGGGTGGGGACAAAGAGGCACTCCTCTTACGAGGTTTCTGTCGTCCAGCCACCAGGCTAGGTCCTGCCTCACCTCCACTGTAGAGACCGCAGGTGAAGACGCCCATGAGGGACTAACTTCTCGAGAGACGACAGGTGGCCGATCATGACCTTCCACTGCAAAGCTGGCTGCTCCTGTAGGGACAGGAACTGTCCGGCTGCCTCCCTGAACCTGCTGATCTGCGAGTCTGTGGGGCAGACTCGCCCTGCTACCGTATCGATCAGCATGCCCAGGTACTTCATCCTCTGCTTGGGCTCGAGATCCGACTTCTCGAAATTCACCACGATCCCAAGATCGCGGCATAATTCTAGGAGTTGATCCCTGTCCTGTAGCAGGAGCTCGCCAGGACCACCCAATCGTCGAGATACCTCAGAAGGCGTATCCCTACAGAATGGGCCCAAGCCGACACCAGAGTGAACACTCGCATGAACACCTGTGGGGCGGTTGAGAGACCAAAACAAAGTGCCCTGAACTGGTACACCGTCCCGTCGAGGATGAAGCAGAGGTACTTCCTGGAGGACTGATGGATGGGTATCTGGAAATACGCGTCCTTCAGGTCCACAGAAAGCATGAACTCGTTCTCCCTGATGATGGACTCGAGCACTGAACGTGTCTTTTCCATCGCAAACCGAGTATGGCTAACGAATCAGTACAAGGGAGAGAGATCTATCACCAGGCACCAGCCCCCCGAGGACTTCTCCACCAGGAAAAGTCGACTGTAGAAGCTGGTGGCTGATCCTATACGATCTCCAAAGCTCGTTTGCTCAGCATGGCTTCCACTTCCTGCCGAAGCGCCGCGTCCCTGGCAGAACCGGGAGCGTACGTCTGAAGATGTACCGGGTTGGAAGTGGGGGGTGGCCGGGACTTGAAGGGTAGTAGATATCCCTCCTGAAGGACATCCACTATCCAGGTCTCTGCTCCGTAGCGCTGCCAAGTTGCCCAATGGCTCGCCAGGCACCCCCCCACCTTCTGGCAGCAGGTGAGGGGGAACACCGTCCCTAGCGTTTCCCTCCTCTCTTCGACTTCTTCCCGGCTCCTCCTCGGGAGAAGGAGGGCTGGTTACGATCACTCCTTACTGCAGAAGTCGAAGGCAGATCTTTCCTCTCGACTTCGACGAGGCAATCGTCTTAGCCACAGAGGAAGCGCTAGCCAAGCTCTTGGGCTTAGCCGCAGTGGCTTAAGGCTGCCCAGCCGCCTTCGAGACTGCCTGGTGGACAAGACAGTCGCTGTCATCAGTGCGCCATTGTTCCACCGCAGCGTCCACCATCTCTCTGGGGAAGAGAGAGGAGGAACTCCGCACCGGTCCGTTCCGAAGACCCAAAGCCACCTCGCGCCCTGCCGACCTGCTTACTCGAGTGAGGACAGCGTCCCTACGCCTCAGAACCAGGTTGGCCCACAGGTTGGCCGTCTGGTGGGCCAGGTAGGAAATCGCCCTACTCCAGACTGGCACAGTGTCACGAAAGCCGGGTCCCCTTCAGGAGTGATGTTTCCCGAGGAGGCTGCAACCTTAGACACTGTGAGGGACCACAGGTCTAACCAGGAGACTGCTTGGAATGCTGCCATGGCAGTCGATTCCAATGCAAGTGCCTCTTGCTACGAGAACCAGAGGTTCTCTGATAACAGGTGTTGAAGAGGCACCCACGGAGTTAGCCTAGCCAGCTCCAGGTTAAACTGTTTGGGCGGCAGAGGGTCCTCCGTTGGCACGTAGAATTGCCTCTGTCGTAGTAGAGGTGGGGGAAGAAGCTTGGATGACCTGCCGGACCGAAGCGAACCCTCCTGTCCGGAGATGAGAGCGTCCACCTAGCCTAGCACACTGTCGGCCAAGGCTGATCGCAACAGACCCACTGTTGTCCTGGGTTCCTTCTTAGAACCCCAGAACGACTCCAGGTCCCTCCGGACAGGTGCAGCCGGGCCCTGTTGCTTCAACAACTGCCCCGGCTCCGTCCTGGATGGAGGACCTGACAGTGGTCCAGAGAAAGCTGACGAAGAAGAAGAGGAAGGTGTCGTCGTCGTCTGCTGCCACTTCTACCCCTTCAACTTCCAAGGCCCCACAGCTGAGGAAGAAGAAGGTAGCCTCCTCCCCCCACAAGCAAACGAGCTTTGGAGATCGTATAGGATCAGTCACCGGCTTCTACAGTCGACTTTTCCTGGTGGAGAAGTCCTCGGAGGGAGGCCTTCGGTGCGTGCTTCTATTTCGACCCCGATGCTTGCTCCCCTACCAAGCTAAGATGCAAGATGTCGCACAAGCGGCCATCATCTTTGGTAGGAGGACAGGAAGTATCAGACGATTGGATGCCTTCAGTTCATGCTCCAGCTCCTCCTGCGGATTGGCGTTCGTCTTCAGGACGTTCGTCTCTCGTTGAACAGGATGAAGAGAGAGAGATTGAAGTTGCGGCTTCCCCAGTCTGTCCCCAGCAGCAAGAAGCTCCGCAGATTTCCTTACTGCAAGATTTGCAGCAGAAGCTCTCCTCTTTAATGCAAGCTTATCAGCCTACTACAAGCAAAGAGGACGCCAAGCGCAGCATACGTCAAAAGCTTGGACGAAAAGCAGGACGACATGCCTCTAAAAGCTGGATGCCAGAACATAGAGCGGCAAGGTTTTCAGCACCTAGACGACAGACGTCAATACGTGTATTCTGAACAACAGGAAGCCGAGCGTCAAGAGCCTGGACGCCAGAACGCCAAGCGTCAAGATTCTGGATGCCAGGACGCCAGGCGTCAAGTTTCAGGACGCCGAGCGTCGAGAGGCTGGACGCCAAGATGCCAGGCATCAAGAGGCTGGACGCCAAGACGCCGAGCGTCGAGAGGCTGGACGCCAAGACGCCGAGCGTCGAGAGGCTGGACGCCGAGCGTCAAGAAGCTGGACGCCAGGCGTCAAGAGGCTGGACGCCAAGATGCCGAACGTCAAGTAATTGATCAGCATGACGCCGAATGTCAAGAAGTTTGACACCAGGAGGCCGAGCGTCAGAATTCTCGATGCCAGGACACTTGCAGGCGTCAAGAATATTCTTCGGAAGCACCGACGAAGCATGACATGGCGACGTCGGTTATGGGTCGATTGGAAGAAGGGAAGGATGACTTCCCCCCCTTCTCCTTTTGGTCCGATGGAAGACTTTTCCGACGAAGAGAATCAAAGAGATTTACAGCCTTCGTCGGACTTGAAAAGACTTATGAAAGTTTTCACGGAACTTTTTCCGGAAAACTTTGTTCCAGCTGCCCCTCGTTTCCCACCTTCAGAGTTCACTCTAGGGAAGACAACTAAGAAGTTTGACTTCACAAAGATGGTGTTGTCACGCTCTTCGAAGAGAGCGTTGAAAATTATGAAGGAATGGATGGACACGAAGAGAGACCAAGGAAAGACAGCTTTCTCATTTCCTCCAGCCAGATTAGCGTCCAGATCTAGCATCTGGTATGATACTGGAGAAGCTCTCGGTCTGGGAGTTCCCGCTTCTTCCCATGGGGACTTCTCTAGTCTTGTGGACGCTTCTCGTCGGACGGCCATGGGAAAGACGAAGGTTTTTGGTCTTCCCCTGAAATGGACCACATCCTCAAAGGGATTTTTAGAGCCTTCGAGGTGTTTAATTTCCTAGACTGGACTCTGGGATCTTTGGGGAAGAAATTAGAAGCCTCGAAGTCTGCTGACATGGAAGAACTTGTTCATCTGATGTCTTGCATAGACAAAACTCTTCGAGACGGGTCGAACGAACTAGCGGCTCTTTTCTCGGCGGGAATCTTGAAGAAAAGGGCCCAATTGTGTTCTTTCCTTTCGAATGGGCTCACACCCATTCAGAAAGCGGAACTACTTTTTGCTCCCCTTTCTGCTCATCTTTTCCCTCAAGAATTGGTAAAGGAAGTCTCCTCTGCCTTAACTCAAAAGGCTATTCAATATCTTATGACAAAGGCAGCAAGGAAAGTCTTACCATCAAGTTTCGGAGCTCAGAAACTCAAGGAAGCTAAACCTCTGCCTCGAGTTTCTCGACCCTTTCGAGGGAGATCCCTCAGTAGAGGGAGCATAAGACCGGTGGCAAGAAATTCCAAGGAAAGAGGCTTCAGACAAGGGCGAAACAAAGTCTGACAGCAATCCTCTTCAGACAGCAGTAGTAGCCAGACTTTCCAACTTCTGGCAAGCATGGGAAGAAAGAGGAGCAGATCCTTGGTCAATTCAGCTTCTCAAGGAGGGATACAAGATCCTTTTCTTGAAAAAACCCCCCTTAGCAGAAAGACTGATCGATCTGTCAGCCAGATAGAGAGAGGAAACCAAGATCCAAGCGATACAGCAAGAAGTTTCTATGTTGCTTCAGAAGGAAGCAATAGAAAGAGTTCGGAATCTGGAGTCTCCAGGGTTTTACAACCGCTTATTCCTGGTTCCCAAGAGTTCGGGGGGATGGAGACCAATACTGGACATGAGTGCCCTGAACGTTTTCGTGAAGAAAACAAAGTTCACGATGGAGACAACGAAATCAGTTCTAGCCGCAGTCAGACAAGACTACTGGATGGTTTCGTTGGATCTTCAGGATGCATACTTTCACGTCCCTATCCACCGGAACTCCAAGAAGTACCTAAGGTTCATTTACAAGGAAGAAATGTACCAATTTTGAGCTCTTTGCTTCGGCCTAAACACCGCTCCTCAAATAATTCACGAGGCTGATAAGCAACGTAGCAGGAATGCGACACAAAAATCGTATCAGGGCCTCGCTGTATCTGGACGACTGGCTCCTCAGAGCCCACTCCAACACCTGCTGTCTGGAGACAGAAGAAGATTCGGTTATCGGAAGACCTAGGCCTTCTGATAAACCGTCAAAAATCTCAACTGATCCCTTCCCAAGAAATCTTGTATCTGGGTATGAGGATTCAGAGTCGGGTTTTTCGGGCTTTTCCGTCCGAGTTGAGAACGAGACAAGCCTTGGAAAAGTTGCAAAACTTCCTAAGGAAACAGACGTGCTCCGCAAGGGAATGGATGAGTCTGCTGGGGACCCTTTCCTCATTAGAGCAGTTTGTCTCCTTAGGAAGACTGAACCTTCGCCTTCTTCAATTCCACCTCAATCGACATCGGGACAACAGGAAGACACTAGAGACAAAGTGTATTCCCATTTTGGACTCTATGAAACACTGTCTACGGTGGTGGAATGACCCCGTCAAGCTCCAGGAAGGCCTTTCCCTAATACAGAGGAACCCAGACCTAGTGTTGTTTTCCGGCGCCTCGGACTCGGGATGGGGTGCAACACTGGGAAAGTTGGAGGTCTCAGGCTCTTGGAACAGAGAACAGGAGAAGTTCCATGTCAATCAGAAAGAACTGACTGCAGTTTTTCTGGCTCTCAAGGAGTTTGGAAGCGCAGTACAGAACAAAGTTGTGCAGGTCGACTCCGACGACACGACGGCGTTGGCCTACATCAACTAACAAGGCGGAACCCACTCTTGAGTCCCTCTACAAGACGTCAAGAGAACTTCTTCTCTGGACGAAAGAGAAAAGTGTGACATTAGTAACACTCTTCATTCCAGGGGAAAAGAATGTAAGGGCAGACATCCTGAGCAGGAAACATCAAGTCTTAGCAACAGAATGGACTCTCCATCAGGAAGTCTGCAAGAACCTGTGGTGAACCTAGGGTCGCCCATGCATAGACCTCTTCGCCACAGCGCAAACGAAGAGGATGGAGACTTACTGCTCTCCAATCCCAGATCCCGAGGCAACCCACATAGATGCGTTCCTCATGAATTGGGATCATCTAGACGTGTACGCCTTCCTGCCATTCAAAGTGGTACACAAATTGTTGCAAAAGTTTGGGGCTCACGAAGGCACCAGGATGACTCTAGTGGTTCCGTTCTGGCCGACAAGAGAATGGTTCACAGAGGTACTGGAATGGATGGTGGACACCCCCAGAAGCCTTCCTTTAAGAGTAGATCTACTCAAACAGCTCCACTTGGAAAGGTATCACCAAAACCTCCAAGCTCTTTAACTAACTGCCTTCAGACTATCGAAAAACTCACAAGAGCTAGAGGATTTTCGAAGGAGGCAGCTAGAGCCATCGCAAGAGCAAGGAGGTCTTCAACCATTAAGGTATACCAATCCAAGTGGGAGACATTTAGAGGATGGTGCAGGGACAACTCCTTTCCTCTTCCAGTACCTCTGTGACTCAGATAGCAGATTTTCTGCTATACCTTAAGAAGAAGCGTAACTTTTCAGCTTCTACCATTAAGGGTTATAGAAGCATGTTAGCAGTGGTCCTCAGATCCTTTGAGACGACTAAAGAGAAACTACAATCTTCACCAGCTTGGAATTTGGATGTAGTTCTTAAGTTTCTCATGAGTGATAGGTTCGAGCCTTTACAGGAAACTTCATTTAAGGACCTCACCATGAAAACTCTCTTCTTGATTAGTCTAGCAACAGCAAAAAGAGTCAGTGAAATCCATGCCTTCAGCAAAGCTGTAGGTTTCAGACAGGGCAAGGCTATCTGCTCTCTACAGCTAGGATTTCTAGCGAAGAACGAACGCCCTTCTCAGCCCTGGCCCAAATCGTTCAAGATTCCAAACCTGTTGGATCTCACAGGTGGGGAAGCAGAAAGAGTTCTTTGGCTGGTAAGGGCCCTGAGGCATTACCTGGAAAGAACGGAGAAATTACGTGGCAATTCAGAGGGGCTTTGGTGCTCTGTCAAAAAGCCCTCTCTGCAAATGTCAAAGAATGCGTTATCCTTTTTTATAAGGCAATTAATTAGGGAAGAGCATTCAGCATTTAATGAAGCAGATCTCAAGCTACTAAAAGTTAAAACTCACGAGGTTAGGGCCGTAGCAACCTCGGTAGCTTTTAAACAAAATAGATCCCTTCAGAATATCCTGGACGCAACCTTCTGGAGAAGCAAGTCAGTATTTGCGTCGCACTACCTTACACAAGTGCAGACTCTGTATGAAGACTGCTACACGCTGGGTCCGTTCGTAGCAGCTCATTCAGTAGTAGGAGAAGGGACTACTCCTTAAAAAATCCCATATACCAATACTCTTTTCTTACCTTGGAACTTTTGAAATTTCATTGATCCTTAGTCAGGTGGTCAACTTGTTCCTTGGTAGCGCCCGGAACAAGGGTATTGTAGGGAGTCTAGTCACATAGAGGTTTGACCGATTGACAGTCTCCAAGAGGTCTTCAGCCCCCTGGGTGGATTGCTGGATCTTATAAGGAAAGAGACATAATGAGGCAGGATATCATTGAAGTCAGCTTCCTTAACAGGTACAAACCCGTAAGTTTGTTTTTATTTAACTCTTATGTCAATTCCAACGATGATAGCTGTCTCTGACCCTCCACCAAAGGTGTCAATCAGCTATATAAATAACTACCAGGTGAGTTAGATGTTTAAAAATGTTATTTTCATGATAAAATAAATTTTTGAACATACTCATCAGGTATTTATATATAATTTAATTCCCACCCTCCTCCCCTCTAGAGACTATGGGCATGGAAGATCTGAGGAATAGTTGGAATGGTTCTACGTACCTGGGTAGAGGGCGCACAGGTGGTGCACCTGACTACCCAATCGGCGATTGCCGCGAGTTTTGAAATTCTGCCGTGATGTCTGGGACGTAAGCTATATATATAACTACCAGGTGAGTATGTTCAAAACTTTATTTTATCATGAAAATAACATATCATTCATTCATTCATAATTTATTATACTAATTTATATATTTCATTTTCATTAGGCTGCTGAATAATCCTGATGGGTTCCAGCGCTTGGTCCTCAAGACTTAAATTTCATAATCAATCAGTCAATCAATCAAAAGACTTCCAAAATGTTCCAGAACAATTTTTGCTGTTGTAGCCAAAAGTCTTCTATGATCTTTAAGAATGGCGCATAAAAGTGTGAATGGAAACTCTGGAGGGCTCCAACAAGTCACTTCCCAATGTAAGTTCATTATTACATAATGAACCTGTTTGAGGAGTCTGTTGTGTTTAAAAACTTAACCACCAAGCTCACCAACAGAATTGTGCAGGGTACTCTTTTGGGAAAAAGGGAATTCAGGAAACAAAAACCCAAAATTTTCCCTTACCCAAACCAAAAAGTCTCACAAAATAAAAATCCTGTAAGCCCTCAGTCACCCCAAAAGTTTTTCCTAAAATACAGGTAGGTTGTTAGAAGGGACAACTCACAAAAGGACAACAACAAAAGAATGGAAATCTTTTTCATAAGGTTCAATGGTATGGTTGGAGGTCAACTTCGGTTACACTGCAGGCAATGGAAGTCTTCCCCTTGGGGACAGCTTTATTTTTAAGTGGGCTGGGATGGAAACTGTCTCATCCCTCCCCCTCCTATAAAGGGATTCTTCGAAAAATCAGACCACTCTGTTAATGGGAGCCATAGAGAACCATGTGTACATTTGCCACCAAGCACCTTTCTGCATGTGTCCCCAAAATGGATTCCTCTGAACAAAGAGTGATCCTAGACTCTCAACATTGAACAAGCACATTATTTGCCAAATTTTCCTGATAACTACTGTTGCCCTAGTACGTTCAATCATTCCAAAAGGGACTTGGACAGCTATCGATCTGAGAGATGCATACTGGCACGTCCCTATCACCATTCCCTTCTGCCCCTTCCTATGGTTCTGGATAGGAAGAGATATGTACAGTTTCAAAGTCGTGCCCTTTGGGCTAAACATTGCCCTAAGATCATTTTAAATATTAGTAACGGTAGTTCAAGAAATCAGGAATATAACTAATAGCCTACCTAGACAACTAGTCAATCTGGGGTCTTATAAGAAAAATGTTCTCGAAAAACACAAGAGTAGTGGTCAACAGACTACTACAGTCAAAAGGTTTTATGATTAATCAGGGAAATCCTGCCTCGCATCCAGCAGAGGCTTTCACTGACTTTGCTGGTATAATTTTCACAGCCTTTTCTCTCTCCCTATCATACTCAAAACAGGATACAGTGGACCCCCTATACTCGCGTTCTCAAGATTCATGGACTCTGGTATTCACAGGTTTCTCTATGAACCATATCTACCCATTATTTGCAGAAAATTTGCCTATTCGCAGTATTGTTCATAAATATTGACTAATTACTGTATTTTCATATCTATTTCATGACTAAATGCACTTTTGTTCATGAAACTTACCTGGCAGATATATATATAGCTGTATTTTCTGAAGTCCGACAGAAATTCAAAAACTTCCGGCACACACAGTGGTCGGCCAGGTGGTTAGTACCCATTCCCGCCGCTGGGAGGCGGGTATCAGGAACCATTCCCATTTTCTATTCATAATTTTTCTGTCGCCGGTGCTGGAAACACCTGTTTTCAGTACCTCCGTCTTAGGATTTTGGAAACTTCATGGCCGCTAAATATCCTAATTGTCTTTTGATTTATTGACTTGGATTTGTGGCTAGGCATACGCTATCTTAAATTGTTTTGAATATGATTCATTTTTGTATATCTGAATCTAGTTAGGCTAGTTTCAGAGGGTGTTGTCTGCTAAGATAGGGTGTGGCTACCGAAAGCTTCGGTAGTTCCGCACTCGATATGCACGAGGGCTATGTGTCTTGCTTCTTTGTTGAGATTTGTCATGTAAGGAGTGTGAGACTTTGTCTAATTCCGTAAGGAAGACGTATGATTCGTATGTACGCAATTAATCAGTAAACAAAGTCAGGGTAGGCTAACCTACCTGTAGACTTTATTTTGCCTAACCCTGTTTAGTATGGCCTACGGGCTATATATAGTCTCGTGAGGTAATGCCCTTTACTGTTATAGAGTCCATCGTATCGTGGAATCTAAGGTGCTCGCTCTCCTATCATTGTGGTGAAGAGTGCTACTTCTGTAGTTGTTACTCCTAACCCTGTAATGTTGCCTTCGGGCCCTAAACAGTTTCTGTAGAGTGGGTATTGACCTTTCTCTGATACTCTATCGATTCGTAACTTAGAATCGAAAGTGCTGGCTTTGGAGAGCAAAATGAAGCGGCTAAGTGCAGTGACAGTGCCCCTTGTGTAGTGGAGGGTGCGTCAGATCGGCCTTATTTCGCCTCTAGGCCGGACCTCTGCTTGAACTCCCAGGAACAGGGAGAGAGCATGTCGAAAGCCGAAGGAGGGTTACGAGGAACTCCCACCGATCTGACGTGCCTTCGGCAGACCTGAAGTTACTCCCAGGCTGCCAAAGTGCGTGCACGAATCCTGAAGGATTGCTTCTCGTCCTCCGAAGCGTCCTCCCTGCGCAGGGTTTGGAGCTTTCGGAAGGACTCGCGCCCTCTAAATAGAAGCTTTATAGAAGAGGACGTTTCACGTCCTCTTCTCTCTCTCTCGTCATGCGTTGCAGTGAGAAGTAAGAAGGCGAACGTCGCCTGAACTCGTGTACGTCTTTCCACCGAGAAAAGGGAAAGCAAGTCATATTAGCAGGACGCTTTTTGAGCGCGGACGTCCTAGCTTTGTTGCTGTGAGAATAAGAAGGCGTTCCCTCGCCCCGCGTATTCTCACACGATCACCCTTCACCTGAGACTGCTTCGTGCAGTCGGTTTTCTCTCCGAGATGTCTAATGCTCTTCCCTGAAGGCAGTTTCGCTTGCATTGACGCCCTGTCAGGAGCGTGACGCTTTTCTGCACGTTTTTTTTTTGACGCTGGCTTAGACGGGACGTTCGGATGGACGCCAGGCGCGCGCGTGCACGCCAAGCGCGCACCAGTAGACGCCGAGCCGAGCACACGCCAGTGGATACCGAGCGCGAGCGGCGCGCGCCAGTGGACGCCGAGAGTGCTCGCTGCTCGCCAGTGGACGCCGAGCGTGCTCGCTGCTAGCCAGTGGACGCCAGGTGTGTCGCCTGGCTGAACGTTTCTGTTGAAGTCTTCAAGCTGATTTGGGCCTAAAGATTTTTTACCTAACTTCGGTGATCCCTTCTACATCGCCTGCGAAGAATGTGAAGTAAGCAGTGCTTCGGAGGAAGCTTAAAGTGAAAAGGCAACTTCGTTTTCGAAACCCAGCAAGACCACGGGTTTTCGTGAATTATAGAGGTCTCTGTCAGTAATATTGCTTTTCGTAAAGTCCAGGATTGGATGGAGTTATGGAAAGCTCAAGGAAAGATCTCTTTTGCTCTACACCGCAGTCAAGACTTTGCGGTAAGGCAGCTATGGGTTAGTAAAAGCTCGACCGTCCCTGCACGTCAGGACTCTCGCAACGTTCAGTAGGATTCTTGCAAAGGCACTCATCAAAAGGAAGCTCTTCAGGAAAGCGCAAGACAGGACTTCCTTTGCCATACTGCCAATAAATTTTGATACGGGAGAGGAAGCTGGTTGGAGAGTTTCTTCCTCTTCCAGGATAATTTTGCAAGCTTTTTAGCCCATCTGAAAGGGCTTTTCAGATGATAGATTTTGTTAGTTCCTAGTCGGGACTACGCTGCCGAATTGAACATCGTCGTTCTACCTGTCGTAAGCCGTCTCTTACAACAGGATTCTTGCCCCTTCCTCGTTTGAGACGGGAATCGAAAATAAAATGCTCGACTTCCTGGATTACGTTTTGTCAATTCAGTGAATTTCCCCCATTGACAATATACTATCGTTTTGTCAAGTAAGTGGGTATCCCATCATTGACAAAATATCTCTTTGTCCCGTAAATGTGTTAGTTCTCATTGACAAACTTCTCATTAACTTTATATTGCGTAAGCGGATAAGCTCTTATTGACAAGATTCGGAAGAGATCTCATTCATCATTCGCAGACTCGTACAAGAAATAGACTTGTAGACTACGTCAATGAACGCTTATGTCCAATAACTTAAGAAGTCTTGAGCTGTCCGCTTCAATTCTCTTGAGTTTTGTTTATGAAACTTGCCTGTCAGGATATGTATTGTAGCTGTATTTCCGAATTCAGCTATAGTATATATGTCTGCCAGGTAAGTATGAAAAAACTTTATTGCAATATAATATCATATTTTGCCTTGCGTTATTTTACTACTGGTTGGTTCAAGTCATATACGCTTGCTGTAGTTACCTCTCGGATGGCAACCGAGAGGTCTATTGTCTATTAATTTAAGGACATTTAATCGTTACTCCCTGCAGCCTTCCAGGAGTTTCCGATTTATCTTTTACCGTTGTATGGTAGTGTATGACGACACAACGCATTTATATATTTAGCGTTTTCTGTTTCGCTTAAATATACCAGCTTGAGAGTCTCTTTATGCTAAAAATTACGGACCTATTTCTTTGTAGAATAGGGTAGCTGGCAACCCAGGCATAAAAGTTAAGAGACGACGATCGTAAGCTGCTGCTGTCACTGTCCTCTCCGCCAGTCCAAACGAGGCAGTACCAGCTCGTTCGCTGTCATGCGCTGTAGGTTACGTCTCTCTCTCCTGCGGGATTGACTGACTAACCGTATCTCTGTGCTGGCAGTTACGTCTCTCTCTCTCCTGCGGGATTTGACTGACTAACTGTATCTCTGCCCTACAATCACGGAACGTTAGCCTAAGATTGAGGGATTTCTTACATGAATGAATAAACATTGCATTCGTTTTGCCTTACTATGTTCAGAGATATCTCTTACTCCTTTCGGTGCTCGTTACCGCACGGTATAGGACTACGAGTCTACCGCAACATTTCACTATTATATGCTCTCCTGCTTAGGCAAAGCGCAGCCTTTTAGGGAAGTAAACATACTGTGTGAGGGAATGGATGAGCTTGCTGGGGGACATTTCCTTCCTAAAGAAGTTTTTGTTTTTTTCGACACGGCATACAAACCTTCGGTCCTTTTACAATAGGAAGGTACTAGCGGCAGCTGGATAGGTCGTAAGCTTTCGAACAAGGGGTTCGGTAGTGAACTGCTTGTCCGACAGGCGCGCGCGCGCGACTGGGAGGTAAACAAATCACTTTTGCTTTCGGTCCTGCTGGCGTGTGGACGTGTATCATCGCTGCTCTGCCCGCTTCATCGTCGTTTGCTTTCGCATGATTGTGTTTTTCTTTTTCTATGTATCTAGTGAAACTGAATTGTAAGTACAATCATTTCATTGAATTCAATTGTGAATTAAAGGATCTTGGTTCACAAACGCCTCCGATTACCCGAGTGCCGGGGACTGAATGGGCGTAATTGCGGAATTCATTTTCCCAGAATGATCCTCGTATTGTGTATGCTCGGTGCCGAGGGCGGGAGCGCTCGCTCGAGGTATGTTGGGTTGGAAATGTGTAGATGAAAATCGTAAGTATGCTCTTTTCATTATAAATTGTTTTGACCTGTATGCCCTTGCCGAACGAATGCGCTCGGCACGGAAACTTATTCAGTATGAAAGTGGAATCGCAAGTACGTATTCTTTTTCATTTTCATATATTATTTTTTATTGTAGCAATACTCATTTTGGATCAGTTTTCCGAGCTTGCCCGGAGATTGATCCTTCCCCATTTTTATTTTGAATGAAGTGAAATCGCAAGTGCAGTTCTTTTTCATTTTCATTTTTTTATTGAGATTGCATTGTTGACTGGGATCAATGTTCCGCTATTCACGGGAATTGATCCTTCCTTTTTATTTGTATGAAGTGAAAATCGCAAGCGCAGTAGTCTTTTCATTTTCATATATTGTTGATTGCATCATTTCATTATGGATCAAGGTTTCCAGAAAACCTTGATCCATAAAGGTAAGGAATGAAACCTTTCACCCTTGCGCTCGTACCGAGGGCGCAAATGCGCTCGATCCGAGCCCTTATTCATTGTGAAGTGAATCGTTTTGCAAGATGCATTTTCATTTTGTTCCTTATTATTGATTGCATCAATATTATTTGGTTCAGTTCCGCTCAGTCAGGGAATTGATCCTTATGCCTTGTATTCGTGCCGATGGCACGATTGCTCTAGGGCATCTTATTTTGTTGTTGGGTACATGGGTACTGTGCGGGGGTGGGGAACGAGACCCCCCCGCTCAGTTCCCACAGATGGCTCTTCCCCTTGGGGGGGGGGGAGGTTATCGGCGTTCTTCTCTCGCCCGATCCGTTCGAGCGCGGGGGGGGCGCTCGGTGCCCGATGTACAATTGTATTAGGGGTCTTCCACTCGTTCGGAGGATCAAAACCCCGCACGAGGGGATTTCCCCCCCATTAATCGCTACTACTATTATTTCCGCAGGTGCTACTGCCACGAGGGTGGACCTTGGTGAGGTATGGGCGTCCTTCCAATTGCAGAGCGTGCTGGTGTCAGGGGCTGCGGTTCTATGTCTGGGGCCTACTGCGGTCACCCATGGAGGTGGTGACCACGCAAACCAGGTGAACGACGTCCCTCCTCACTGGTGTACTCGCCTCACGTGGGTAACAGTCTTGCCTACAAGCCGCTGTGAAGTGCCGTTCGCGTACCGAGAGTGGCGTGCCGCCGCCGCTCGTATGGTTGCGCGCTGCAGCGACCACACTTCCGCTGCCCTAGAACTCGCCCCTGGACCTGCCGCCGGTACCAGGATGTTGCTGGCTGCTGCTCCACTTCCTGTGTTTCCGGTGCTGCCTGCCGTACCTGCCGATTCTGGGCTGACTGTCATGCAGTTGCTGCGCTGGCTGTCCCTGCCGTTGCTGCGCTGGCTGTTCTCCTACGATGATGTGCTGGCCGTGCCTGCTGTTCCTGAGATGCCCATACCTGCTGATGTCGTTCCCTGTTCGTGGTGGTACTACCCCAGACTTTGCTCTGTCTGTACAGGTGCGTCCGGGCCCTGTGGTTCGGCACAGCAGCCCCGGCTCCGCCCTGGATAGCAGATCTTACGTCTGTCCTGAGGAAGCTGACGAAGAAGAGGAGGAAGGTGTCGTGGTCGTCGTCTTCATCTTCTTCATCGTCGTCGGCCGCCGCCTCTTCCCCTTCGACTTTCTAAGGCTTTAAGCCGAGAGGAAGAAGAAGAAGGTCGCCTCCTCCCTCCTAAGAAGTCCTCTCCCTCGGGAGTTCCGGGACCCGTCTCACCTCGGTGGGACGGGAGGGTTCCTTCCGCTGGTCCTCCTGCTCCTTCGGGAGCGCGCCCGTCTCTTCTTCCGCAAGGAAGAAGACTACGGGGACCAGAGGGGGTACGGCTAACACCGGTACTTCCTCGCCTGGTGTCAGTGGTTCTGCCACTGCATCAGGGTCCGTCTCGGCACTCGTGCGCGGGATGGTACCGAGTGTACGGTCGGCCTTGCCACCGCGACCGTGCAGCCAGGAACCAGAACCTCTGAGTCCGCTCAGCGTCAGGTTCACGGCACGGGGCGGAAGACTGGTGACAGCCGCTCATGCGATCTCTCACCAGACCAGCTCTCACTCTCGCGGTGAACAGCTGGCTACCCGGGGACGTGACGGTCCACGACGACCACGGGCTGAGGCTGGGAAGAGGTCCTCCGTTGCGCCGGTGCCAGCCACGGCTGGAAACCAGCGACGTGACGTGCGTGAGGACAAGCACCGGTCTCACTGCGACAGTGGAGCCTGCAGGTCGCCTGACCGTCGCTCTCACAGAGAGCGATCGGGAACGGCAACCAGCACCAGCTCGTCTGACACTCGAGATCGGGCCGCTGTGCTCAGTCCAGCCGTTCTCCACAGCGAGACGGTTCGACCAGGCCTGCAGCTCGATCGTCACCGCGGGTTGACGATCGCCTGCAGCCCTCCAAGCCTGCTGGTTCTGCCAGCGAGCGACGAGGGAGCGTCAGGTCTGCCTCTCCCGTACCTTCAACCTCCTCGGGTTACACCGGGAGGAGCGAGGTATTGAGGAGTGATCGTGAGGGGTGCGCCCCTC
>NC_087218.1:4952204-4954704 GCF_015104395.2 Macrobrachium nipponense
AACCTGTAAAATATGTTATCTTGTTTATTAAGAGCTGCCTGAACATATTAACTACAATGAAGTTGAAAGATGAATAAATGTTACCATTACTCAAGTACTAAGTACGTACTCATAAAATACTTATTACCATTTTTTATATTGTTAATAGAAATATAAATTTTGTAAAAATACAATACAGGCAGTCCCTGGTTATCGGTGGGGTTCGTTCCGACTGGCTTGATGATAAGCAAAAATTCACCATTAATGGAAACTGATTTATGGAGCTTAAGGCGCTGATAACCCGTAATGGTGCCTCTGTTCGGTATGTCCTGGCGCCATAACTCTATTATCAGAGTTGATAACCGGAACTCGGTGCCATGTAACTCTATGATCGGCACCGATAACCGGAACTCGGCGCATTATGGCGCCTAAATTGTCAATTCTATGGCGCTAAACAAGCCCATAAAACCGTATCACCATTAACCGAGTCGACTGATAACCGGGGACTGCCTGTACTACTATGTAAATTAATGCAAATGAGTTTCTGTAAGTGATAAATGCAATGAAGTGCAGTGACAAAACTTAAATGTCCCAAATGCAGCTTTTATATAGTACAACTGAATGACTCCAGAAAACACATACATTTTCAGATATTCACCAGCATATACAAATTTCAGAAATAAAATTGCTCCCCTGTGACTTAACAAATAATTATTTGTAGGGCGCTACAAAATGTAGGCTATTAACATCCTAGGTTTGAGGTACCTATTTATTACGTATATGCTGGTTAGAAGTATTATTATACTAAGTAATGTGTAAGGTTTTTTTGAAGTAACCTATGGTAATACCGGAAGGTTACAATATTTGACAATTTTTATAATGGAAAATAATAAACCTTACTTACCTTTATATTTATTACAGTAGGCTGGTTAGAGTATGTTTATACTAAGTAATAAGGGTGTAAGTTTTTGACCACCTTCTGTAGCCAGAAGTTAACTTACAATTTTATAATGAAATGAAAACCTACTTAACCCTATATAATTCAAGTATACCCTGAACTTACCGCGGTTAGGTTCCAGACCCCCGAGCGCAAGGGGAAGTTTCACGTAAGTTTGGCACGATCTCTAAAAATGCTAATAAATGCTTGCTTCTAGAGTTAGAACACTAAAATATGGCCATAATCATGCTCCCTAAGTATTAGGCTAACTTTTAAATGAAATTAAAGTTACTGTAATTTATTTATAAAAGAAGTTTTCTTGGGTCACTAGTAAACTTCATAAGTCGTCATAACAAGGTACACAATTCAGTAAAATAAAGAAAACATGTATGTACATAAAGTATATTCAGTCAATTTAAAAATCATGTACTAGTGTGAGGGCTAACTATGAGAGAGAGAGAGAGAGAGAGAGAGAGAGAGAGAGAGAGAGAGAGAGAGAGAGAGAGAGAGAGATATGTATGTCATGTAAGGTAAACTCTGGAGGGGTATCATCTTTCAAAAGTGCGAATGGGATGACATCTCCTGCAAGTACATTAAATGTATGCGCTGTGATTACGTAACATAATACATACAGATTGTACTAGCACTTTTCTGATGTTAAGAAAGCAATTTTCACAGAACGACAACTCTGTTTTATGTCTCTGATATGTTTTAATAGTTGATCGTGGAGGTCTATATAGTGACAAACACTGTGAATTACTTACTGCCTATATATATTTTTTCAAAAATATAAATACATAGCATACACAATTTCCATACAGCATGAAAACTTATACTAATTGTAGTATACTAGTATGTACTTCAGAAATTAAACAGCTTCTGAAGGCATATCATCTTTGAAAGGTGCAGTAACTTTGTGAATGGGTATCATACCTGTAAAAAGTATGTAAATGCACTAACTGGTAGGTGCTATAATTACCTTTGCATCATATTTATGCATGTATATAAATAAAAATAATACATTTTTAATAAAGATTTTATACAGAAAAGCTTTAAAACTTAAAATGTACTAATAAATTAACACTTTTGCAGTGCAGTGTTTCTGGAGGATTTGCAAATGTTCGCGCTATTGTGAAGAACTCGCGTTTGATAATTAGTTAGGTTCCAAAGAAAATTTTGTGCTATTGTGAATTCGCGCAAATGGAATTGCATAAGTTCGGGGTATTTACTGTACATAGCTAATAGGTTTTCCTTGTATGGCAATTAAAATTTTGGAATTTGCGGGTCACTAGTCTTTTTAGA
This sequence comes from Macrobrachium nipponense, assembly GCF_015104395.2. Taxonomy (NCBI): domain Eukaryota; kingdom Metazoa; phylum Arthropoda; class Malacostraca; order Decapoda; family Palaemonidae; genus Macrobrachium; species Macrobrachium nipponense. Next base: position 4,954,423 of record NC_087218.1, read on the forward strand.
TAGATGTCTTGCCCCCACCCACTTTTGGGGGAACGAGGGTACAACTTAGCAAAGATCTTCAATTGTTTATGCCATATGTGCATTTTGATTTTGGGAGGAGGAGGACTCTGATCATATAATTACTGGGTAAGTATATATATATATATATATATATATATATATATATATATATATATATATATATATATATATATATACAGTGGTACCTTGAGATACGAAAGGCGCAACTTACGAAAACTCGAGATACGAAAGCTGACACGAAAATTTTACTGCTCTACATAT
>NC_087218.1:4959704-5007204 GCF_015104395.2 Macrobrachium nipponense
AGAGTACCAGAGAAACAGACAAGATGGGAAAAAGGACAAATAAAAATCAGTTGTAAAAACGAGGGATATAATATAAGTGAATCAGGTATAATACAGAATACAAACTAAGTACTTAAAGCTAACTTATGCTAAACAATGACATAAAAAAGAAAGCCAATAATATAAAGTACTTAAAATTAACTTATATTAAACATAGTAATATACAATAATGCAATGCAAATTAACAAAATAGATTCACTTAAGTAAGGTATTTACATAATACACACATTGTGTCCTACCCTAGCATAAAAATAAGGGTAGGTACACTGAAGTACATTATAAGTACATAGTGTGGATGTCCCTAGCAAAAAAAAATAAAGGGACAATCCACCAATATGGTCTCAGCGGCTAAGGCTAGAGTATCCGAATAGCATGGCGATAGGGTGAGGCATGTTGGACGAGGTAGGTAGAAAGGAGACCTGGATCTATACTATGACTACTATACAGTATCAGGAGAAACAATGTTTACCCGCTGCTACTGCAGAAAATTTTAAAGATTCCAAGGACTTTAGGTAGTGACGTTTAAAGACTGTCGGAGATTTCCATCCAGTATACTTTTTAAGATCCTCGAAGTTCATATGTTGAAAGTAGTTAATTGAGGTGGCTACTCCTCTGATGTCATGTGCTTTTGGAAATGAATCAGGATTGGCTTGTTTAATGAAGTAAAGGATCTGTTGTCTAATTCCTTTTACTGATAAAGTAACCACCTTTTTCTCTCATGAAGAGAGAACCTGAGGATCTTGAGGATGTGCGAGATAGAAAGGCTCTTAAAGTTGATACTGGGCAGAGAGAAGGATCTTGCGGAAGTGGGATGACTTTCCAAGGAGCCCACCTTGCAAGAGGATCCTCATTTTTAGCCAAAAAACTACGATCCGGAGCAAGCAGAACTTCTCCTGAGGGGAGGAATTCCACATGACCCGCATCTCTGGATAGAGCCGACAGTTCTGAAATTCTAGCTCCTGAAGCTAGGCTTAATAAGAATAACGTCTTTCTAAGAAGCATTATGAATGTACAAGACGAGTTGTCAGTATCTGAGGCTAGTTGAGGACATCATTTAAGAACCATGAGACTGCAGTAGGCCTTTGAGAAGGTCTAAGTCTAGCACAGGCTTTAGGAATAGACGTAAAGTAAGATTCTGTTAGGTCTATCTGGAAACCCAACTGGAAGATCTTCTTCAAAGCCGATTTATGAGTAGTAATAGTGCTAGCTGCTAAACCTTTTTCAAACAAGGATCTGAAAAAGGATATAGCTAAGTTAACTGTCATGGTTGTAGTGTTGATTCTTTCAGGAAGGATGCTAATTTTTTTAACCAGCTGAGTCATATTGTCCAATAGTTGACTCTCTCTTATCTGATTCTAGGAAGAGGATGTTTTGTGGATCAATGTTAGCATCTTTGTTAGCCGCAAACTTCATGAAGTCCATAAAGTTAGGGTCTGAAGAATTCCTGAGGAAGCGAACACAGTCCTCATTTGTACTGATTGTGACAGCTTGGGATTGGAATCCGTTGAGGTCAGAGACCCAATTCCAGAAGCAGAGGATACCAGTTGCTCTTGGGCCAGTCTGGAGCAATCAGAGCTACTAGTCCCTTGAAAGTCCTCAGCTTGCTCAAGACTTTCAAAAGAAGATTCACTGGAGGAAAGACATAAATTTTCCTCCACTGATTCCAATCTAACGACAGGGCGTCCGTGGCATAAGCCCAGAGGGTTCCAGGTTGGGGGCCATATAGCAAGGAAGCTTGTGGTTTTGCTTGTGAAGCGAAGAGATCCACTTGGAGACCTGGGACTCTCCGGCATATCCACTGGAATGACCTGTCGTCCAGGGACCATTCTGATTCCAGAGGGACCGACCGGGAGGGCAAAGCGTCTGCTATCACATTTCTTACCCCCGCCAGGTGAGTGGCGGACAGATGCCATTTGTGTTTGTCTGCTAGTGCAAAGATGGCTATCATGACATGGTTCACATGTTTGGATTTTGGACCCCACATCTGTTGATGCAATGACTACCACTGCACTGTCCAAAACTAGTCTTAGATGAGACTTTTTCGGGGAAGAAGTCTCTTCAGGTAAGAAATACTGCCATTGCTTCCAAGACGTTTATGTGGAGCTGGCGGAACTGAACTGACCAAGTCCCCTGAACTTGCTTGAATTGAGAATATCCCCCCCACCCAGACAGGGAGGCAATCCTGTGAATGGTTACACTGGAAGGGGATATTGAAGGGGTACTAGTTTGGCCTTTGGCCAGGTTCTTCACTTTTGTCCATGGACGGAGCTGATTGCGAAGGATCTGTGGGAATTTACTGACAACTTGTCTCGAGATTTGGCGTTTGCTCTCGTCGCCAAACTCGTTTATATCTTTCAGCCTTGCTTTCAGGAGGATGTCTGTCACTGAGGCAAACTGAAGAGAACCTAGGATTCTTTTCCTGGTTTTCTCCTTGATGTTTGTTTGCATTTGAGAACAATTGTTTTCAACAGAACTTGGCTATTTCTTTCCGTTTGACCACCGGAATTGACAGATTGTGGGAAGACAATCCATTGGATTCCTAGCCACTGAAAACAGGACTCTGGAGTAAGTCTGGATTTCGTCTTGTTTATCTGGAACCCCAGATGTTCCAGAAATTGAACTACCTTTTTCGTGGGGGGGGGGGGGCTTTGAGACATTCCTCGACTGTTGGTGCCCAGATCAACCAATCGTCGAGGGTATGCTGCTACATTATCCCCTGAGTTTCTCAATTGTTGAACCACCACTTCTGCTATTTACGTGAATACCCTGGGGCTACTTCAGACCGAAGGGCATCACTTTGAATGAGAATTGTCTGATTTCCTAGTTTGAAGCCTAGGAATGGGCGGAAGTGCCTGGCTATAGGGATATTATAGTATGCGTCTGTAAGATCGATGGGAGCATGTGACGGCTCCACAGGAGTAAGTCCTTACATGCGAGATGGTAAGCATTTTTGAACTTGTCGCACGATGAAGAGTTTAGCCTTGACAAGTCTAAGATACCCGCTTCTTTTTGTTGAGCCTTTCTTGGCACGCGAATAAGCGACCTTGAAATTTTAGATGCTTGACTCTCGCAATAAGCTCCCTTTCTGAAGGAGTTTCCCTCGCGTAATCTGTCATTCCTTTGATGGTTCCTGATAAAATGATTTGATTGGAGGGGGATCTTTGATCCAACTCCAACCCAATCCCTGGCACTATGCTCTGTGCCATTGCTGAACCCCCACCTGTGACGGAAGAGGACAGCCTCCCTCCTACCTGGGAGCCTCACTGTTGTTGGGCGGGTTGACCTCCACGCCCTCCTCTGAACTGCTTCCCCTTGCCGCTCTTCCTGTGCCACGCTGGCGAAAGTGGCCTCTCGCTCTGCTACCTCTCGCGATGCCTACAAAGGGAGGGTAAGCCTGACCTTCATACATAGGGTTGAAGGCCGCGGAGAGCGGTAGAGGTCGAGGGTTGCGACTGAGGAGACAACAGGAGGATTGGGTTGGGTCCTGTTTTGAGGTTGATGGTTGTCCCCTGTTGGGTAACTGGGGACGGCCTTAACGAACTGCTGTTGCTGCTGTGTTTTTTTGGTAAGGGTTGGAACCTTTTACCAGACTTCCTGAGTTTTTCTTACCAGCAGCGGGGGCGATTCTTGTTTCCTCTTAGAGGATACCCCACCCCCCTAGCTCTAAGGCTCTGGTTGAGCCTAGCAGCCTCATGGTGCACCTCATTCACAGCGGACTCTGGGAAGAGGTCCGCCCCCCACATGCTGGAAGCCAGGAGTCTATTAGGTTCGTGCCTAATAGGTGCACTCCTGCAGAACGTGCTTTCGGCAGTTCCTCCTAGCTTGGAAGAATCGAAAGCATCCGTCTGAACTGTTTGAAGCTGAGACTTGGCCAGAATCTTAAATAGTGGTTTCTGTGCCATACGATAGTGCCGCCATCTCGTGATAATTAAACAGAGTTTGAGGGATCCCCCAAACCTAGTTCGAGCATCGAACTCTGCCTGGATCAAGGTATCAGGCAGCCTTGGAAGCTTTTCCGCCAAACTGGTCCCTTGCGCAGTTCTGGTTTAAGCTTACCAAGCGTGAATGTGGCAGGCAAAGTTATCCCACAATTCTCCGAAGGCTGAAAGAGCGGAGAAGTAGAATCCGCTTCCCCTCAGCTGTGGCATGGCTCATCCTTGAGGACTGCCTGAAGAGTCGCTTCCACTATTTTTTGGTAGCGAACTGAAGAGAAGCCTCCTCCTCCGTCAAACAAAAATAGTGAAAGGACTCTTGAAAGCCTGGAGCTTAGTGTTTGGTACATCCCAGTCCTCAAGGCAGTGAACCCATTCCCGCTGAGCGTGCTCTCTACTACATAAAGCACGTTCTCTCTGGAGATCTTGTCCTCCCTAGTTGAGGGCCGCCACGGTCAGGCCTAGCATATCCAATGAAAGGCTGAGTCAATCCCGGAGGATAAAAAAACTCGAAGTCCTCAATCCTTCGAGTTCCACACTCCGGGACGAGATCATAACCGTCCTTGAATGGAGCGTAAGCGGCCACTCTCCATGGGTTATCCATGGAGAAGGCTGGTAGCGACTCATAAGGAGGTAGCTGGGAGAATGCCAGCCACCTGCTACTGGGGAGACTGGATGAGGAGCCTGAGCAAGCCCAGCTACTCGGGGTCCTCATTCTCTCTAACTCTGTTAGAGAGATCTTGGATGGACTGGCCCGACTGACTAAGGGTGTTTGCACAGCTGTGGGCAAACATCTGTTCAAACTTGGTTCCGAGGGCGGAGACCTGCGAGCCTACCATCTCTCCTACCTGTTGCATCACCACTGCTGAGAAAGGCAGTGGGATCAAAGGTGCTCGGTCCCGCTACTCCAACCGGCGTTGCTGGAGTGGATGCGGTGGAGGCCGGAGAAGGCATTGGCTCAGCTGGAGCGCGAGCCTTCTCCTTAGAAGCCTTGCTTCTAGAGCTCTTGGAGTATGAAGAGCTCGGCTTAGCCTTCCAACCGCGTCAGCATAGGAAGTCGAAGACTTCTTTACTGAAAGAAGACGACGACGACTTCTTAGAAGTCGTCTTATGGAGGGTCTTCTGTTCTCTCTGTCCCTTCACCTTTGGGGTATAGAGAGAGCGGGAGAGCGGGCCGGGATCTCAGATCCCGTAAAGCCTTGAAAAGAAGCAGTAGAAAGGACAGTAGAAGATCCAGGAGTGCCCAAGGAAAGACCTTGGGCGCCCGACACACCTACCTCAACCAACAAATCCTCCGCCCCTATCGCCATAGGCTCGATGTTTCAGGTCAAAGTTGCCGACGTCTGGGACCGGGCTTCGTGCGTGGCCACGGACCCGAACGACTGCTGCAGCCCCTCTTGCTGGAATGAGGCGATGAGAGGGGGCTGCAGAAATAGGGTCAACGTATCCTGTTGATTTGCCGCCGGGGTAAGATCTGAACGGCCAGCTTCTTATCCAAGATGTACGGCTGGCCCTTTGGCAGCGTTCTTCCCTTCACGAAGCCGCCCACACCCAAGCCTCAGGGTTGCTAGGGCGACTTCCTTCACGGCGGCAGCCTGAAAGAGAAGGCGAAATGAAGCTTTCTCGAGTGCGGGACGGGGTTTTAATAAGCTTATGACTAAGTGTTATTAGTAATACGATAAGAGTCTAAAATCGACTTACCCCCCCCACCAGCTGACTGACAGGTCAAGCAGATGTGCAGGCTTCTGGTGCCAGCGATCAATGGCGTTGTGGTCGTGGCACACGGGGCGTGAGTCCTGCACTCATCGTGGGCGCAGGGGTCGTACAGCGTCGCATTGTAACCCCAGGACCTGACAGTTGGTAGCCCTGTAAGTGGAAAGATACATAGTATCAAGGAGAAACACTTACAGCCTAACATTGCTCCGCTGCATGCCGGAGCGAGAAATGAAGTTTTTATTGTAAAACTAATATTGTAATACCTACCTGAACACCTAACTAGCCCTGGTCACTTACAGCCCGAACATCATTTATTAAAAATTTACCAAATCTTTGGTTAAATAAACGATCAGTGTTGCCAATCTCCTGGCAAACACCCTCGTTACCTAGTTTACCAGCCCCCAAGCCCTAGTAGTCCCTGCCTCACGGGCCGGGTCACACCTGCCCTCAATCACGTCAATCATAACTCAATAACTCTGTATGAGGGGAGGAGGGAGGGTGGGAATCATTCAGTGTTCAGGTAGGTATTACAATATTAGTTTTACAATAAAAAACTTCATATTGCAATACACCCCTGAACACCTGAACTAGCCCGATTAACAACATTATTTGAGGTGGGGAATCAAATCTGCCCGGGCCCTCCACTGTACTAGTTGTCAGTCATATAATTGAGTACGCGAGTCAGTCTCAGTTCATTTGTCACTCGTCCAAGCTATCTCCCATGTGTGGCCTTCTAGGCCTGCCATATGTGTAGGGAAAAAACTCCCTGCACCTCTACCCTAAGGTCAAAACTCATTGAGTGCGGAGGGATACAAACCTGTTTCCTCTCAGCTGGCTATGTGCCTCACCTGAGTAGAGGAAAAACTGAAGACCTCCCATGTGGCTCTCGCCTCTCATGTATGGAGGGAATCTGAAGACCTCCCATGGTCTCTCGGCCTCTCATGTATGGAGGGAATCTGAAGACCTCCCATGTGGCTCTCGGCCTCTCATGTATGGAGGGAAAACTGAAGACCTCCCATGTGGCCCCTTAGGCCCCTCTCATGTACGGAGGAGACAACGGTGTCGTCGATCGTAGTGATGTCCTCTCTTGTAGTGTTGTACCTGCCTGTCTGTACTCTGCCTGGTTGGCACTTGGAAGAATACCCTCAGATAGACCCAGACATGTTCTTTCCTATCTTTCCTAATACTTAAAAAAAAAAATCCTCTTGTGATATATCATATCATGAATACCTTATACATATTCCGTAATATTCGCTCCCTACTCTAATACTAACTCAGACAGCAAGATTGTTGGGGTTTTTAAAAAATAGAATTTAGGCCCAGGCCGAGTATTGGACCTATGAGGTCATCAGCGCTGAAGGGAAATTGAGAAAGTTGAAAAGGTGTGAAAGGAAGAAAAAACCTCTGTTGCACATGAGTAGAATTTAGGCCAAGGCCGAGTATTGGGACCTATGAGGGTCAGTCAGCGCTGAAGGTGAAATTGAGTTTTGAAAAGGTGTGAAAAGGAAAGAAAAAACCTCTGTTGCACAATAATCCAATTTAGGCCAAAGGCCGATTATTGGGACCTATGAGTCAGTCAGCGCTGAAGGGAAATTGAGAAGTTTGAAAAGGTGTGAAAGGAAGAAAAAACCTCTGTTGCACAATGAGTCCAGTGTTAGGAGAGCGTGAAAATAGGATAGAGAATATGGAGAGAATATGAAAATCAGAAAGAAAAGAGAGAGAGAGAGAGAGAGAGAGAGAGAGAGAGAGAGAGAGAGAGAGAGAGAGAGAGAGAGAGAGAGAGAGAGAGAAAACAATCGTCTAGGATAAGAGAATATAAAATCAGGGAAAAGAGAGAGATAAAATCAGGGAAAAGAGAGAGAGAGAGAGAGAGAGAGAGAGAGAGAGAGAGGAGAGAGAGAGAGAGAGAGAGAGAGAGAGAGAGAGAGAGAGGAAATTACGATCGTCTAATATCTCCACCTCCGCAAATTGCAGCAAGTTAAAAAAAGGTATTATCTTTAACGATAATACTCGTATTTACTCCGTACAGCTATGAACAACCGAACGAGAACTTTGTTGCTAATGCGATCGACTCCTATAACACATCACTTTATTGTATTGATCAGCGTGTGACAGTAATCGAATCCGATAGCAACATCCGTTATTGTATTCATCCGCGTGGGACGGTAATTACTGTATTTCATGTTATAAAATGCAGCTGAAGCTATATAAGGCAAAATTACGTTCATCAGCAACCTGGACAGAAGTCCCGAGCTATGTATGAAATTCCCAACGCAGCCGTGGTAAAAGAACTAATAGCATGAAAGAGCTCATTACTGTTGTTTTTCACACAGACAAAGGATTAATAACGTATATAAAGTGTAAGGTTCGTAATACCTATGAAAACGAGTGAAAAAAACGAACGGAATCCTAAATTTAACGCCATCTAACCGAGGGAAAAACAATAGCTTTCCAATGAGACGTATCAGTCAAATTTTGGTCTTAAATTCATCGTAAGACGAACAGTAATGACTTCGTTACCTAGTTAAGTATCCAGATATTCATTAATATGCTAACTAAGGACAAAAACATTAGCCGAGACCAAGTGATATGGTTGAATCTGAAGCCAAGAGAAAAAAAAATAGACTAGCCGGCATCCTTGTCTGTCTAACCCCACACCTTCTTACAATAGTGCTGTTTGACGACAAGCTAGTGTTAATTATAATTTAATTTTTAAAGTAATAAAAATAATATTTCAAAGGTAATTAAATTAACTTTATTTATTAGGCCTAATATTAATTTCAGTGTTGTCATTGTAATTTGATAATACGACTGGTAATAATTTGTAACTGTAATTGACATAAGCTCAATGTAAATACTGACGGCAATAGTCTGTTTTAACGTATAAGAAACGTCATACATACAAATTTTTTTTCTTCTTCATCGACATCTGATTATATCCCCAAGATAGATACCTCATTGACTATATTAAATGTCAACATAGTTAAGACACGTCTCCTTTAAGACGTTTGTACAAACTTGGCATATGTGAGAGTGTTGTTACGTTAGTCATTTTAGTCAATCAGGAGAGAATGAGATGGATACGGCGACGCAAACCCGTATTCGTCATCCGCTGATTCCAGCGTGAAGCCTGCCGATTGTTTTAGTTTTATACTACGCCAATATGATGATACACATAATACAATTATAATGCTTTAGTCGGACAGAATCCCGATCTTCATTCTGTTCGATTACATTCATATTAATTATCCTCAGATCGGATTTCTCGTTCGTTTTCAATTACACCTGTATTGAATTATCCGAAGTCAAGAATGCCTTAAGCCTACAGCCGTTAGCCAATATAAAAAATACTACGGATATGTTGTACAGCGAATACTTTAGGTTAGGCTAGGCTACTGAATATGCATACGATATATCATCGTGACACTAAGGCTAACCGTAGTTTAATTTTATTCGATTTCTCTTCATACTGAATATCGTAAGTCCAATATGCATTGAACGGAGAATTAGTTGATATTAACAATTATCGTATCGTATACGTAGAGAAAGTAACCTTAAAGAACGAAGGAGCATATCTCTGAAAGACCAACCCTGGCCTAAAAGCTTCTGATGCAAGGAACTCGATAGCAGGAAAAAGCCTAAAGATGCTCTAAGGACACTGTGCCTCTAAAAACTACTACTTTTTAATAGAAAACCGACCCGAAGAAGCCTGCACTTCTCTTCCTCAAACTAAACACTATGTAGCCTATTATCCCTACTCGTCTATATCTGACCTCAGTTTTTATCATCCTGAGAACTTACACATCGAGGGAAGGGGAATCTGCTGACACACTGCCTGCTCCGCGCCAGGGGGGACGGCGGATCCTGCCCGTGGGCTTGCGGATCCCCATAACAACCCCCAGCACCGTTAGGGGGCTGATTCTGGAACAGCAGGGGAGCTGGAAAAAGAACGAATATTTAGTAATTTCAGTATCCCTATTGCTCGATCTATCCTCACATAATCTTGACCTAAAATCGCTAACAGAGATGTCATCGAGGGAAGGGGAATCTGCTGCCAACACTGCCTGCTCCCGCGCCAGGGGGGACGGCGGATCCTGCCCGTGGGCTTGCGGATCCCCATAACCCCCAGCACCGGTTAGGGCTGATTTCTGGACAGGCCAAGGGAGCTGGAGAACAGAACGATTAGTAATTTCAGTATCCCTATTGCTCGATCTATCCTCACAATCTTTGACATAAAATCGGTAACAGATGTCATACTCGATGTCAGCGTACTCTCAAGTCTCTTAAAGAGCACTGTCTCTAAGTCTTTATCTTGATCTACGTTAGTCTCTCCTGCCTCAGTTACTTCTTAATACGAGACCTTTCCTATGTTTTGAGATACCCTAACATCTGGTCCCAAAGACCACTCCTGACATTCCAAACATCTGGTCTTTACTTATATTGAACAGGGCCTACAATTTACGCATAAGGAATGACTATCGTGTCATAGGGTACTCATCCTTTTCTTGCATTGTTGGCAAAGACGATACGTTGTTGAACTCCCGCTCGTCGTTTTCTGTGATGTCGTGGCCGAGGATGCAGTAGTCGTTGTCGTAGCCTGTGTTGTTTCTTCCTTTGCAAGAATCAATGTCTAATGACAAGGTATTAAGAGCAATCCAACCGTAATCCAAAGGGATGCGTAATTCGTCACCAAATTCAATCAAATCAAAGGTGCAAATGAATGCCGGGCAAGACCAAAAAAGGAGTTCGCTGTGGATACATCTGTACTCCACCGCGAACGATAAGTGATTGACGTGAGAGGGCAGGTGTGACCGGCCCGTGAGGCAGGGCTACTAGCGGTGGGCTGGTAACTAGGTAACGTAGTGTTTGCCAGGAGATGGCAACACTGATCGTTTATTTTCAACCAAAGATTTGGTAAATTTTTTAATAAATGATGGTTCGGGCTGGTAAGTGACCAGGGCTAGTTCAGGTGTTTCAGGGGGTGTATTGCAATAGTTAGATTAAACCAGAGCCCCGCCATAATACGTGTGTAACAAGGTGGTTGGAGACAAGAGAAAAAAGAATCCAACCAGGTGTGGTGGTGAGCTATGAAACCCCGACGGAAAACGACGGAGATGGTAAACACACAGTTAGATAATACTAAAATTCACCGTAAAATTAGGGTATATCCTTATATTATAACGAAATATATATAAATCTTTTCCCCCGTCTACTAGAAGAGTCCCGGGTAAGAAGCAAGCTCTCCTCCGGTAGCGGAAAAAAAAGAAAAAAGGGCAGGATATAGTAGGCAAGCAATAGACCACTATTAGTGACCACCCCGCCCGCTGGCGGAGCCAGACGAACTATAACCAAAGGTGCCCCGGCTGCAGCGGAGGCTCCGTTCGTTACAGTGGTGGGGGGAAAGGTGGGATTGAGCAAAGGGGTGGGGGGGGGGTCCGGCGTGACGCGGTGGGAGAGAGAGAGGGGGGGGTGGCCTACTCCTCCCCGTCCCAACAACTACCCGCTCGGTGACCCGGTACCCGAGACAAGTGGTCGCCCTATACCCCAGCTGGGAGGAACCCCTGGCCTCCTCAGAGAAGGAGGGAGGAAGGCTACTGAGGTTGTCATGGCAACCAAGGGGTCCCCCAGACCCCTCCCTATACCTGGTAGGGAGGGAAGGGGAAGGGTAAGGTGCTATGGAACACGTGACCGCAAGTGGCCTAAGCCGCGATAGCAACACAACCGTGGGAGGGCCACGTGAACCAGACTGTACCAACACATGGGACATGCACCTAGGCTAGCCTAACACCCTAAATAAAACTAAAATTACATCGTAAAAGGTGGAAAAGACACTTTTTAGTAAAAGAAAAAGAAGCCCAGGAGGAGGCAAACTGTTCCGAGGAACAGTTGACTACTCGGAGCCAGCGATAGCCGATGCTGGGCCAGAAACACAGAATAGCCCTAAATACCAAACTAAGAGAAATGGTAAAAGGGCTGACCTAGCTAAAAAGGCGATGTAAAAAACGATGAACGTGATATAGTAAGCCCATAAGTACAAGAAGTCCCAGTATGGAAGACCGGGAATTCTTAACATGAGGCGGCATGGCGCCGCCACGAGTCGACCGGGAAACCGTATATGACCTATTAGAAGGAAAAATGCTGTTCCCTGGAAGACTACAAAATACGGTAAAATACTACTTATGAGGCACTTAACTTAGCCGATGCGATGGCAGCACGTTCCATGATTAATAAGGAGGTAAATCCAAAGATAACACGGCACAAGGAAAAAAGTGTACAACGCGTACCGTCTAATGATTAAGGATGACCGCTAGGGGCGCTGCTGTCCGTGGCGTCCCTAGTAGTAGTAGTAGCGGCCGCATCACCCGTTAGTATCAGCTCTCTCTAGTGGGATTTTGATTGGAAGGTCTAAATGGTGAATGACTCGTGGTAGTGATCCCACTCGCCCCTATTCTCATACCGACACTTCTTTTATAGAGTGAGCGAGTCAGTTTTACTGACATTTTCTTAATTTTGTTTTTTCTCTGGTAAGTTTTAGAATTTTTTGCCTAGAAAGAATGATATTAAGGATACTTTCATAGGCCGACACGAGCTGAGCCCAGAAATATATATATATTATATATATATATATATATATATATATATATATATATATATATAAAACAGTTTTGACATAGGACAAAACCTATTTTTGCTAGTTGCTGCTGAGTCCTCAAGGGGTTACTTTTTCCATGGTCTATCCAGAGCTCCATGGTGCCACCACTAATATCAAAGAATTATCTTTTAGCTGGTATTGTATCTTTTAGCTGGTATTGTGTCATAATGATAAACACAACTCGTGAAAGAGTATAATGGACTCAAGATAAGAGGATACTTGTGAATTGCTTGTTGGCGGGTGTTGGGCTCGTCTGCGGATTCGGTCGCGGAGCCTTGAGAGAGTGAGAAGTGATCAGTCTGTATTTAGTAGTCAGTCAGTTGAGGCAGTATTTGAAGGCAGTTATTGGTGGTCACTAGTCATTGTATGTTTTTTTGATATTTTTGATATTGAGTAATTGAGTTTGTTGTGCTTGTGTCCGTCTAAAAGTAATTGAGCTTGTGAGTTTCTATTGTTTGTATTGTGCATTGTGTGGTTGTGATTTACTGTGAACTCTTGATGTGTTTTTTTGAGTTGTGTAGCCTCGATGTTGGTTGGTGTTTGTTTGTGTTAGAATTGGGGTGTTAGTTGAGCTGTGTGAAGTTTGGTGTCGTAGGTGTTTGTTTGTGTATATTGATTTGACATGTTGTGAGTTGTTGTATGGTTTTGGTGCTTGTTTGATTTTTTGTTGTTGATATTCAGCAGCTGTTTGTCTCAATGACTAAATCCAGCGGACAGCACAGGTAAAGTGGAAAGTGCTGGCTGGGGGGAATATTGTTTAGCTGGTACGAGTAAACCAAACATGGGAAAGTCTGTATTTAAACTTGCTTAGCTTTGATTCCACCACACTGCGAATGCTGAATCCAGTTTACCAACATCTAAAACCTGCAAGAAAAAGAAGTGGCTTTGTGCATATGTGCCATCACACAGTTTATATACAACCAAAAATCGACCAAGAAGCTATTGCTTTTCTGTTAGTCACTGCAGGATGGTCCCTTACTCAAATCCTATCTTTTTTTGTCAGGGAAGATAGAAGGTTTTGAGGACTCAACAGTGACTACCAAAAGTAGGCTTTTCCTACGTCAAAACCTGTTTTTAGATAGCGTAGTCGCTGTCTTGTCCTCAAAGAGCTTTACAAAGAAATTGAGTGACGAAAAGCTCTCGAATTTTAATCCCAATAGCCCAAACTATTTCTGGCCCAGGGTCAAGCCACAAGTTTAAAGGCCCCATTCTTTTACTCTAAATACCTTTAAGTCTGGTAGCAAAGAACAAGAAACTAAATGTGAACTTACGTTTTTGGTGAAGTTTTGTAGTGCCTTACCTAAGCATGCTGGATGTGGTTGCAGTATTATAAAATCTTTCTCAGCGATAGCTAGCATAACCTGCCTGTTAGGAAGACCCGTGGTTTGCTGCTGTAGCGCCTATGGGTCAGGACTATCCATGCCACCTACTGATACACAGTGTAGTAAAATTTGTTGGAGCCTGTGGCAATAGTGTGCTAGAGTATAGGAAAAAAAGACCTGGGATATTCGACGTGACCTCTAGGTAACCTCAAGTGCTTAAACTGGGCAAAATGTATTGTATGCTAAATCTAGGTTACTTAGAATAGATTTCCTTCTTAAAGGATTCTCATTATTGGCCAAGAATGACAGGCCAAAGGACAATAATAATTGATGGTCAGCCATTTGCATGATGTATTGTCGCCTGTCTATGACAGCCCAGTTTGCTTATATGAACTCCTGATGCTAATGCAAACAAGAAGAATGCCTATTATAGTTTGAGTTGTGATTATATCAGGTCTGCTGAATTGAGGGGCTGTTTGAAGTCTAACATAAAAGTTTATGCATCTTGTTCAGGGACCAAGTAATTGAAACCTTTCGAGAGCAAGTCTTGTAGTACAAAGGACTGCAGAAGGGAAGTGAAATTTCTATACTAAAGCCAATCCCGAATCCATAAAGCAATGGTTCCGTTAATGCTGTCTTTTATGCTATGATTGTTGTAACTACAAGGCATTTATCTTCAAAAGGGATGAGAAACTTTAAAAGTGTTTCCTTAGAAATTTTGACCGGGCTCTTGGTATGGACCATATCTTCCATATACACTGGTATTGCCCAGATAGTATGAAGGAAGTATGATATTTTTTATGATATAAAATAAAGGTTCACATATACTTACCGAACAGTTACATAGCTTATAGCTTCTTACCTGCGGCAGTCGAAATTCAAATTGTTTGGCGCCAGCGGCGTTGCTATCTTAAGTATAGGTGATACAAGACCCGCCCACATCCGGGAACCCTGGGTACTGCTAGCCTTCTACCATCAATTTTCGTTTAGCCGACACGTCCATCTGTGGGGAGGAGGGTGGGCTTTGATTATGTAACTGTTCGGTAAGTATATGTGAAACTTTATTTTATCATAAAAATATCATTTTCACATAAGTGACTTACCGAACAGTTACATAGCTGAATCCAAAACTACCCGGAAGGAGGGTAGATGGAATACATAAAAATGACAGTAAGACCACATTAAACAGCAAATGTTGCAGTACCCTACCTTGTGAGAGAGCAGCTGCAGAAGAATACTGCCTCTGGTTGGCGCTCTCATCACTCGTAGGAGACGTGGCAGTATAGGCCAGGCCCCGGGTCGTTCCTACTTAGTGGGATTTTGTAACCATGGACAAGACCGTTGGTTGACAAAATATTACAAAACAGATAATGCCCTTGCCCTGGGCTTCAAAAACCAGATAAAAAACAACAGACCATCACCTATACCAAAAAATAATGACATACTCAAAAGTAATAAGATCTGGAGGTTCTCCAAAGTACTATGAGCCTCCAGTCTGCCCACGACTCAACAACCTATAACAAGGCGAGGAGACGGTAGAGGATAGAAAGTTCCCCTATGTTTCCTTTCCCAACACCATGCCCGCTACCGACAAAGGACCCAATTTACAACAACTATCATAGGTACCCTCTACATTCTTCAGGTAAAATGAGGCGAACACAGATCTCGATCTCCAAAACGTAGATTGAAGAATCGAGGAAAGCGACATATTGTGCTTTGAAGCTTAAGGATGTCGCCACTGCACGTATTTCATGTGCTTTCACCTTAAGCACATTTAGAGTCTGATCTTGGACTTGAGAGTGTGACTCCAGTATCAGACTTCTCAAAAAGAACGAAATAGCGTTCTTGGAGAGGGGTTTTGCAGAATTCTTAACCGAACACCAAAGTCGGTCGGAATTACCTCTAACGGATTGCGTCCCTTGACAGGTAACGTTTCAGAGCTCTGACAGGACATAGTAAATATTCTTCGTCCATCGGACCCACTATATTAGATAATCCCTTAAGTACAAAAGATTTAGGCCATGGGTTAGAGGGAGATTCGTTCTTTGCTAAAAATTCGTTAACAAAAGAACAAAACCGCATTACTATTTTTGAACCCCACCTCTTTGTGGATGGCTTGTAACTCACTCACTCTCCCTGCTGTAGCCAATGCGAAGAGAAAAAGTGTCTTCCTTGTTACATCTCTCAAAGACGCTTCACGAAGTGGCTCGAATCGTGAAGACATCAGAAAAGTTAAAACTACGTCCATGTTCCAGTCCACACTATCCTTCTTGGATACTTTTACTGTATTAAATGATTTAATTAAATCTCCAATATCCGGTTAGAGGAGATGTCAAGCCCTCTATGCTTAAAACACTGAGGACAGCTAGCTCTGTACCCTTTAATTTGTCGATACCGACAAGTTCTTAACTTCTTTAAGGTACAGCAAAAAATCAGCTATTTCTGTCACAGAGGTTTTAGAAGACGAGAAATTATGTCTTCTGCACCACGTCCTAAAGACTCCCCACTTTGATTGGTAAAGCTTTGGCAGAAGAGCTTCTTCGACAGTTAGCAATAGCCTCTGCCGCTCTACGAGAAAACCCCTTAGCTCTGACGAGTTTCCGGACAGTCTGAACCCTGTCAGTGACAGAGCGGACAAATTCTGATGATACCTGTCGAAGTGGGGCTGTTTTGAGTAGCCGAGGATACTGAGGAAGAAGTCTGGGATGGTCTATAACCACTTGAGAAGGTCTGGGAACCACTCTTTCCTGGCCAGAATGGTGCTACCAGCATCATTGCACATTTTGATGCGAGAGGAACTTGTTCAACACCTCTCTGATCATTCCAAATGGGGGGAAAGGCTTAAACGTCTAGACCCGTCCAATCCTGAAGCATTGCGTCGGTCTTCCAAGCAAGAGGATTTGGAATTGGGGAACAAAAGATCGGAAGTCAATTGTTCCTCGACGTGGCAAACAGATCCACTGAAGGTCTTCCCCAAAGTTCCAAAGTTCCTGACAAACTTTGTCTTGCAATGTCCACTCCGTGGGAAGAACTTGGTTTACCTCGACTGAGTTCGTCCGCCAGTACATTTAACTTCCCCTGTACAAACCTCGGAACGAGGGAAATATCCCGATCTTGAGACGCCAGAAGAGATCTTCTGCGACTTTGTTGAGGGAGAATGAATGGGTTCCTCCCTGACTCCTGATATAAGATAGAGCGGTGGTGTTGTCGGAGTATACTGCCACTCTCTTTCCCACGACCAAAGGAGCGAATGCTTACAGACCGAACCAAATCGCCTTCAACTCCTTCATGTTGATGCGATTCAACCTCTCTTTCTCTGACCATAATCCTGAGATCTCTTTTTGGTCCCTAGGAGCGCTCCCCAACCTCTGTCCGATGCGTCTGAGTATAATTCTAGGTCTGGGTTCCGTAATGTCAGGGAGAGACCCTCTTGCAATCTTTCCCTCGACTCCACCATCTCAAGTCCTTCTTGATCTCTTCCGACACTGGGAAACGAATACGTGTCCTGGTTGAGACTTCCGACACCAACTCGCTTTGAGAAAAAACTGAAGAGATCTCATGTGAAAGACGACCAAACTTTACAAACGCTCTACTGATGATAACGTCCCTAGGAGACTCATACCATTCCAAGGCGGAGGAGGACTGACGGTTCAGGAATTGGCTCACTTTTTTGAGGCAAGATTCTATTCTTTTCAGGGACAGAAAAAACCCGAAAAAGTCTGAAAGTCCAGAATCATCCCCAAATAGGGGATCGTTCTGGGAAGGCACTAATTGAGACTTCTCCAGGTTGATGAGAATTCCCAATTGACTCGCTAATGACAGTGTCTTCCGTAAATCCTTCATGCACTGTGTCCTCGAACTCGATCTGAGAAGCCAGTCGTCCAGGTAAAATGCTGCATTTATGCCCAACATATGCAGCCATTTCCCCCCAATGGAGCAAGAACACGAGTAATACTTGAGGGGCCGTCGAAAGGCCGAAACAAAGGGCTCTGAATTGATACGTCCTCCCTTCGAACACAAATCTCAGGAACTTCTTTGAACTCTGGTGAATCGGCACATGAAAATAGGCATCCTGCATGTCCAGGGACACCATCCAATCGCCTGAGAACTGTCGAGGACTTCCTCTACTGCTCCCTTCTTGATGAGTGCATTGACCTCTGCTGCTGAAGTCCAAAGCCCCTCTCTGATCCTGGAGAATATGCTGTTAAGCTGATTGGTGTATCGGAGAGTGGAGGATCTAGAACAAAGGAATCGAGTATTCCTCTCGAAGAACTTGCACTACCCATTGCTCTGCACCTCTTCGACTCCATTCTTCCCAAAAAAGATGGAGTCTTGCCCCTACTTGCACGTGAAGGAACGGCTTCTCACTTGTCCGAAGGTTTGGGGGGGGGGTTTCTTTGAGGACTTGTACTGTGGACGCAAATTAGTCCTGGGTCGTTGCTACTTAGGTTTATTCCCTCGAAAGGGATGCTTCTGAAGAGGAGAAGACTTTGCTCCTGTCGGAGTAGGCTCTTTCGAACGTCTGGAAGACTGAAGAGATCATTAGTAGATTTCTTTTCTAAATCCGATAGAATTTGTTGAATGGTTTCTTCAGGGAAAAGGTGAGATTTACAGAGAGGAGCAAACATAGAGCCACTTCTGGTTATTAGTGACTCTTTAGACACGAAAGAACACCACCTTTCTCTCTTCTTCATCACTCCCATTGTGAAAAGGGCTGCTAATTCTCCCGAACCATCTCTAACAGCCTTATCCGCACAGGACAGAACTCCTAACCAATCTGTGGCAAAATCTTCTTCTAAAAGACTGACAGTCTTCAATCTTGCGAGCTAAAGAGGCAATAGTCCAGTCCAAAAAACTAAATACCTCAAATACTTTAAAAAATATTCTTCACCAGATGGTCAAGCTCCCGAAGAAGAAAACACAAAATTTTAGCTGACGAAAAAGCTGCTCTTCGGTGTGAGTCCACTAAACCGGAGAAGTCTCCCTGGGAGGAGGCAGACACTCCCAAAGAAGGAACTTCTCCAGTTGCGTAGAACGATACGCTTTTACTCTGAAGCTTAGAAGGCGGGAAAGCAAACGAAGCCCTACCTGTTTTCCCTCGTTCTTAGAAAGCCACTCTGTTGACTCCTTAAGTGCCTGCTTCGAGGACTGAGAAAGAACCAGTTTAGGTAGACACGAATACGCTGTCTTCTATCTTTACGAACATTGAAGGCGGTGAAGACGGAGAAGCAGGTTCAAAGTAATCTCAAGCAAGGCAATGGTGTTGGGTTCGGAAACATGGGCAACCTTAAACAGGGGTAATCAAAGGAGAAGTAGGAGACTATTAATTGGAGAAATATTCTCTAATAAAGGAGAGGCAATAATAAGGAGAGGCAAGAGAAGACATTATTTGTCTCCGAAGGAACAGGAGTAGTTTCTAACCTATTCTTACTACTAGCCCTAAGAGCTGCCTTCCTCTTCCTATCTTTCTCCATTTTTCTCAGCATGCGATCTAACCGCCTTCCATCCCTGTTCATCCAATCCTTTACATTCATCACATGTCACATCCATACCATTACAACTTTGTCCTCTGCATTTAGTGCACTTACAGTGCGGATCGTGACATAACTTAGCTAATCTTGTTTTTGCAGCCAGAGCTGCAAAACCTTACAGCAGATGAACTAGAATCTGACATAATTAGCAATAATGACGAAAAACTGAATAGAGAGGCTAACTGGCAAGAAAAAACCAAAAACTTGTAGATCACCAAACAAAAACCAAAATCCAAAATGGCGACGCAGAGAGACTGCAGCGAAAATCTCACAGGTGTTACCCGTGAGTGGGCAGAAACGAAAATTGAACGGTAGAAGGCTAGCAGTACCCAGGGTTCCCGGATGTGGGCAGGTCTTGTATCACCTATACTTAAGATAGCAACGCCGCTGGCGCCAACAATTTGAATTTTGACTGCCGCAGGTAAGAAGCTATAAGCTATGTAACTGTTTCGGTAAGTCACTTTATGTGAAACTGTAGTTTTTGCACTAGGTACCTAGCAATGTTGGGCAAGTAATTTTCACATTAGATATTTAAAAAAAATCCACCCATGAAGGTCTCGGCTCAAAGGAGGATCTGTACATGACTTTCCCTCTTACTGACTGGGATAAAACAGCGGACAGTAGTGGAATTGGTCTCTTCGCCTGTTCTTAAAGCCTGTTTGGCCGCCAGTTTGGGGCTATTAAGTAAGCTGTTCCTTTGAAGTTAGGAGTTGTTCTACACCTTCAAAATCTGGAACAATGGAATAAAATATGCCTTCCTCCATTTCTTCCAGTTTTGTAGGAAGGCACCTCTGCTGTTGCTTGACTGGCAGTTAGTGATTTCTTATATGAGGTGAACAGGTCCACTTCCAGTTGTGGAAGCATGTTGCTCTTGCTGAAAAGTGTGGCTGTCTAACATCCACTCTGTTGAGGCTGTCATTTTCTTTGATAGGGAGTCCACTATTACATTGAGAGGCCATGTGAGGTGAACTTGCAGACAACATACCCCTTCTTTGGTTGCACCCATCAAAGGATGGCTAGCATCATCATATTGAAAGGAGGTGAGCATAATCCTGACCTCTTGATGCAGGACATTGCAGTCATGTTTGTCTAAAACCAAAAATATGTGAATGTGTCCCTCTTCTGGAGGCTTTCAAGGTTTTTGAGAGACGAAAGTCAGCTCCAGGAAATTGATATGACAATTCCCTGGAGTAGCTGACCACCTCCCTGCCATCTGACGATTCTCCCAATGTCCTCCGACCTGTCAAAGAGGCATCTGTCTGTATTGTCACTTCCACAGACTGCGGAGTCAGGGTGACTTGTTTCACCAGAGATTTCTTCTGGGACCAAGGACAAAGTATCTCCCCAACTTTTTTAAATCTTTTGATGCAATAGCCAGAATTTGTCCACATTCTTTTGTTGGAATCTGAGTATTGGATTTATTATTGATATGAACTGCAACAGGCCCATCATACATTCTAATTGCTGTTTGGAAACTCTGGGCTGTGCAAGGCATGTTTTGAGGACCTGCTTTACAGTGGACCCCATGTATTTGTGGTGGATGCATACAAGACCACCCCAAGAATAGCTAAAATCTACAAATACTTAAAACTCCTCTAAAAATGCTTATACCTGAATATTTTCAAATTTTTATCGCAAAAAGTGCATTTAGTCATGAAATAGATATGAAAATACAGTAATTAGTCAATATTTATGAACAATACTGCAAATAGGCAAATTTTCTGCAAATAATGGGTAGATATGGTTCATAGAGAGACCTGTGAAATAGCAGAGTCCATGAATCTTGAGAATGCAAGTACAGGGGGTCCACTGTATCCTGTTTTGAGTATGATAGGGAGAGAGAACAGGCTGTAAAAATTATACCAGCACAGTCGTGAAAGCCTCTGCTGGATGCGAGGCAGGATTTCCCTGATTAATCATAAAACCTTTTGACTGTAGTATCTGTTGACCACTACTCTTGGGTTTTCCAGGAACATTTTTTCTTATAAGACCCCAGATTGACTAATTGTCTAGGTAGGCTATTAGTTATATTAATGATTTCTTGACTACCGTTACAAATATTTAAAATTATCTTAGGGCAACGTTTAGCCCAAAGGGCATGCTTTGAAACTGTACATATCTCTTCCTATCCAGAACCACCATAGGAAGGGGCAGAAGGGGAATGTGATAGGGACGTGCCAGTATGCATCTCTCAGATCGATAGCTGTCCAAGTCCCTTTTGGAATGATTGAACCTACTAGCAACAGTAGTTATCAGGAAAATTTGGCAAATAATGTGCTTGTTCAATGTTGACAGTCTAGATCACTCTTTGTTCAGAGGAATCCATTTTGGGGACACATGCAGAAAGGTGCTTGGTGCAAATGTACACATGGTTCTCTATGGCTCCCATAAACAGAGTGGTCTGATTTTTCGAAGAATCCCTTTATAGGAGGGGGAGGGATGAGACAGTTTTCCATCCCACTTAAAAATAAACCTGTCCCCAAGGGAAGACTTCCATTGCCTGCGGTGTAACCGAAGTCGACCTCCAACCATACCATTGAACCTTATGAAAAAGATTTCCTTTCTTTTGTTGTTGTCCTTTTGTGAGTTTGTCCTTCTGACAACCTAACCTGTATTTTAGGAAAAACTTTTGGGGTGACTGAGGGCTTACAGATTTTTATTTTGTGAGACTTTTTGTTTGTTTGGGTAAGGGAAAATTTTGGGGTTTTTGTTTCCTGAATTCCCTTTTTCCCAAAGGAGTACCCTGCACAATTCTGTTGGTGGGCTTGGTGGTTAAGTTTTTAAACACAGACTCCTCAAACAGGTTCATTATGTAATAATGAACTTACATTGGGAAGTGACTTGTTGGAGCCCTCCAGAGTTTCAATTCACGCTTTTATGCGCCTTCTTAAAGATCATAGAAGACTTTTGGCTACAACAGCAAAAATTGTTCTGGAACATTTTGGAAGTCTTTTGATTGATTTGATTGATTGATTATGAAATTTTAGGTCTTGAGGACCAAAGCGCTGGAACCCATCAGGATTATTCAGCAGCCTAATGAAAATGAAATATATAAATTAGTATAATAAATTATGAATAAATGAATGATATGTTATTTTCATGATAAAATAAATTTTTGAACATATTCACCTGGTAGTTATATATATAGCTTACGTCCCCGACATCACGGCAGAATTTCAAAACTTGCGGCAATCGCCGATTGGGTAGTCCAGGTGGCAACCACCTGTGCCCCGCTCTACCCAGGTACGTAGAACCATTCCAACTATTCCTCAGATCTTCCATGCCCATAGTCTCTAGAGGGGAGGAGGGTGGGAATTAATTATATATAAAAACTACCAGGTGAGTATGTTTTAAAAATTTATTTTATCATGAAAATAACATTTTTAAACATCTAACTCACCTGGTAGTTATTTATATAGCTGATTGACACCTTTGGTGGAGGGTCAGAGACAGCTATCATCGTTGGAATTGACATAAGAGTTAAATAAAAACAAACTTACGGGTTTGTACCTGTTAAGGAAGCTGACTTCAATGATATCCTGCCTCATTATGTCTCTTTCCTTATGAGATCCAGCAATCCACCCAGGGGGCTGAAGACCTCTTGGAGACTGTCAATCGGTCAAACCTCTATGTGACTAGACTCCCTACAATACCCTTGTTCCGGGCGCTACCAAGGAACAAGTTTACCACCTGACTAAGGATCAATGATTGTGGAAGACTGCGTCCAGTCTCCACAAACAACCATAAAAATTTCAATAGTTCCAAGGTAAGAAAAGAGTATTGGTATATGGGATTTTTTAAGGAGTAGTCCCTTCTCCTACTACTGAATGAGCTGCTACGAACGGACCCAGCGTGTAGCAGTCTTCATACAGAGTCTGCACTTGTGTAAGGTAGTGCGACGCAAATACTGACTTGCTTCTCCAGAAGGTTGCGTCCAGGATATTCTGAAGGGATCTATTTTGTTTAAAAGCTACCGAGGTTGCTACGGCCCTAACCTCGTGAGTTTTAACTTTTAGTAGCTTGAGATCTGCTTCATTAAATGCTGAATGCTCTTCCCTAATTACCTTGCCTTATAAAAAAGGATAACGCATTCTTTGACATTTGCAGAGAGGGCTTTTTGACAGAGCACCAAAGCCCCTCTGAAATGCCACCTAATTTCTCCGTTCTTTCCAGGTAATGCCTCAGGGCCCTTACCGGACAAAGAACTCCCTCTGCTTCCTCACCTGTGAGATCCAACAGGGATCTTGAACGATTTGGGCCAGGGCTGAGAAGGGCGTTCGTTCTTCGCTAGAAATCCTAGCTGTAGAGAGCAGATAGCCTGCCCTGTCTGAAACCTACAGCTTTGCTGAAGGCATGGATTTCACTGAATCTATTTGCTGTTGCTAGACTAATCAAGAAGAGAGTTTTCATGGTGAGGTCCTTAAATGAAGTTTCCTGTAAAGGCTCGAACCTATCACTCATGAGAAACTTAAGAACTACATCCAAATTCCAAGCTGGTGAAGATTGTAGTTTCTCTTTAGTCGTCTCGAAGGATCTGAGGACCACTGCTAACATGCTTCTATAATCCTTAATGGTAGAAGCTGAAAAGTTACGCTTCTTCTTAAGGTATAGCAGAAAATCTGCTATCTGAGTCACAGAGGTACTGGAAGAGGAAACGGAGTTGTCCCTGCACCATCCTCTAAATGTCTCCCACTTGGATTGGTATACCTTAATGGTTGAAGACCTCCTTGCTCTTGCGATGGCTCTAGCTGCCTCCTTCGAAAAATCCTCTAGCTCTTGTGAGTTTTTCGATAGTCTGAAGGCAGTTAGTTTAAAGAGCTTGGAGGTTTTTGGTGATACCTTTCCAAGTGGGGCTGTTTTGAGTAGATCTACTCTTAAAGGAAGGCTTCTGGGGGTGTCCACCATCCATTCCAGTACCTCTGTGAACCATTCTCTTGTCGGCCAGAACGGAACCACTAGAGTCATCCTGGTGCCTTCGTGAGCCCCAAACTTTTGCAACAATTTGTGTACCACTTTGAATGGCAGGAAGGCGTACACGTCTAGATGATCCCAATTCATGAGGAACGCATCTATGTGGGTTCGCGGGATCTGGGATTGGAGAGCAGTAAGTCTCCATCCCTCTTCGTTGCGCTGTGGCGAAGAGGTCTATGCATGGGTCGACCCTAGGTTCACCACAGGTTCTTGCAGACTTCCTGATGGAGAGTCCATTCTGTTGCTAAGACTTGATGTTTCCTGCTCAGGATGTCTGCCCTTACATTCTTTTCCCCTGGAATGAAGAGTGTTTACTAATGTCACACTTTTCTCTTTCGTCCAGAGAAGTTCTCTTGACGTCTTGTGAGGGACTCAAGAGTGGGTTCCGCCTTGTTAGTTGATGTAGGCCAACGCCGTCATGTTGTCGGAGTCGACCTGCACAACTTTGTTCTGTACTGCGCTTCCAAACTCCTTGAGAGCCAGAAAAAACTGCAGTCAGTTCTTCTGATTGACATGGAACTTCTCTGTTCTC
Source organism: Macrobrachium nipponense (assembly GCF_015104395.2). NCBI lineage: Eukaryota > Metazoa > Arthropoda > Malacostraca > Decapoda > Palaemonidae > Macrobrachium > Macrobrachium nipponense. The sequence continues at coordinate 4,984,400 of NC_087218.1, forward strand.
TGTTCCAAGAGCCTGAGACCTCCAACTTTCCCAGTGTTGCACCCCATCCCGAGTCCGAGGCGTTGGAAAACAACACTAGGTCTGGGTTCCTCTGTTTTAGGGAAAGGCCTTCCTGGAGCTTGACGGGGTCGTTCCAACCACCGTAGACAGTGTTTCATAGAGTCCGAAATGGGAATATACTTTGTCTCTAGTGGTCTCCGTTGTCCCGATGTCGATTGAGGTGGAATTGAAGAAGGCGAAGGTTCAGTCTTCCTAAGGAGACAAACTGCTCTAATGAGGAAAGGGTCCCCCAGCAGACTCATCCATTCCCTTTGCAGAGCACGTCTGTTTCCTTAGGAAGTTTTGCAACTTTTCCAAGGCTTGTCTCGTTCTCAACTCGGACGGAAAAGCCCGAAAAACCCGACTCTGAATCCTCATACCCAGATACAAGATTTCTTGGGATGGGATCAGTTGAGATTTTTGACGGTTTATCAGAAGGCCTAGGTCTTCCGATAACCGAATCTTCTTCTGTCTCCAGACAGCAGGTGTAGGAGTGGGCTCTGAGGAGCCAGTCGTCCAGATACAGCGAGGCCCTGATACGATTTTTGTGTCGCATTCCTGCTACGTTGCTTATCAGCCTCGTGAATTATTTGAGGAGCGTTTAGGCCGAAGCAAAGAGCTCAAAATTTGGTACGTTTCTTCCTTGTAAATGAACCTTAGGTACTTCTTGGAGTTCGGGTGGATAGGGACGTGAAAGTATGCATCCTGAAGATCCAACGAAACCATCCAGTCGTCTTGTCTGACTGCGGCTAGAACTGATTTCGTTGTCTCCATCGTGAACTTTGTTTTCTTCACGAAAACGTTCAGGGCACTCATGTCCAGTATTGGTCTCCATCCCCCCGAACTCTTGGGAACCAGGAATAAGCGGTTGTAAAACCCTGGAGACTCCAGATTCCGAACTCTTTCTATTGCTTCCTTCTGAAGCAACATAGAAACTTCTTGCTGTATCGCTTGGATCTTGGTTTCCTCTCTCTATCTGGCTGACAGATCGATCAGTCTTTCTGCTAAGGGGGGAAGGGGGGTTTTTTTCAAGAAAAGGATCTTGTATCCCTCCTTGAGAAGCTGAATTGACCAAGGATCTGCTCCTCTTTCTTCCCATGCTTGCCAGAAGTTGGAAAGTCTGGCTACTACTGCTGTCTGAAGAGGATTGCTGTCAGACTTTGTTTCGCCCTTGTCTGAAGCCTCTTTCCTTGGAATTTCTTGCCACCGGTCTTATGCTCCCTCTACTGAGGGATCTCCCTCGAAAGGGTCGAGAAACTCGAGGCAGAGGTTTAGCTTCCTTGAGTTTCTGAGCTCCGAAACTTGATGGTAAGACTTTCCTTGCTGCCTTTGTCATAAGATATTGAATAGCCTTTTGAGTTAAGGCAGAGGAGACTTCCTTTACCAATTCTTGAGGGAAAAGATGAGCAGAAAGGGGAGCAAAAAGTAGTTCCGCTTTCTGAATGGGTGTGAGCCCATTCGAAAGGAAAGAACACAATTGGGCCCTTTTCTTCAAGATTCCCGCCGAGAAAAGAGCCGCTAGTTCGTTCGACCCGTCTCGAAGATTTTGTCTATGCAAGACATCAGATGAACAAGTTCTTCCATGTCAGCAGACTTCGAGGCTTCTAATTTCTTCCCCAAAGATCCCAGAGTCCAGTCTAGGAAATTAAACACCTCGAAGGCTCTAAAAAATCCCTTTGAGGATGTGGTCCATTTCAGGGGAAGGACCAAAAACCTTCGTCTTTCCCATGGCCGTCCGACGAGAAGCGCCACAAGACTAGAGAAGTCCCCATGGGGAAGAAGCGGGAACTCCCAGACCGAGACTTCTCCAGTATCATACCAGATGCTAGATCTGGACGCTAATCTGGCTGGAGGAAATGAGAAAGCTGTCTTTCCTTGGTCTCTCTTCGTGTCCATCCATTCCTTCATAATTTTCAACGCTCTCTTCGAAGAGCGTGGACAACACCATCTTTGTGAAGTCAAACTTCTTAGTTGTCTTCCCTAGAGTGAACTCTGAAGGTGGGAAACGAGGGGCAGCTGGAACAAAGTTTTCCAGAAAAAGTTCCGTGAAAACTTTCATAAGTCTTTTCAAGTCCGACGAAGGCTGTAAATCTCTTTGATTCTCTTCGTCGGAAAAGTCTCCATCGGACCAAAGGAGAAGGGGGGGAAGTCATCCTTCCCTTCTTCCAATCGACCCATAACCGACGTCGCCATGCATGCTTCGTCGGTGCTTCCGAAGAATATTCTCGACACCTGTAAGTGTCCTGGCATCGAGAATCTTGACGCTCGGCCTCCTGGTGTCGAACTTCTTTGACATTCGGCGTCATGCTGATCAATTACTTGACGTTCAGCATCTTGGCATCCAGCCTCTTGACGCCTGGCGTCCAGCTTCTTGACGCTCGGCGTCCTGGCGTCCAGCCTCTCGACGCTCGGCGTCTTGGCGTCCAGCCTCTTGACGCTTGGCGTCCTGGTGTCCAGCCTCTCGACGCTTGGCGTCTTGGCGTCCAGCCTCTTGATGCCTGGCGTCTTGGCGTCCAGCCTCTTGACGCCTGGCGTCCTGGCGTCCAGCCTCTTGACGCCTGGCGTCCAGCCTCTCGACGCTCGGCGTCCTGGCGTCCAGAATGCCGACGCCTGGCATCCAGGCTCTTGACGCTCGGCATCCTGTTGTTCAGAATATTGACGTCTGTCGTCTAGGTGCTGAAAACCTTGACGCTCTACGTCCTAGCGCCCTAGCGTCCAGCTTTTAGAGGCATGTCGTCCTGGCGTCCAGCTTTTCGTCCAAGCTTTTGACGTATGCTGCGCTTGGCGTCCTCTTTGCTTGTAGTAGGCTGATAAGCCTGCATTAAAGAGGAGAGCTTCTGCTGCAAATCTTGCAGTAAGGAAATCTGCGGAGCTTCTTGCTGCTGGGGACAGACTGGGGAAGCCGCAACTTCAATCTCTCTCTTCATCCTGTTCGGCGAGAGACGAACGCCAATCCGCAGGAGGAGCTGGAGCATGAACTGAAGGTATCCAATCGTCTGATACTTCCTGTCCTCCTACCAAAGACGACGGCCGCCTGTGCGACATCTTGCATCTTAGCTTGGTAGGGGAGCAAGCATCGGAGTCGAAATAGAAGCACGCACCGAAGGCCTCCCTCCGAGGACTTCTCCACCAGAAAAAGTCGACTGTAGAAGCCGGTGACTGATCCTATACGATCTCCAAAGCTCGTTTGCTTGGGGGGGGAGGAGGCTACCTTCTTCTTCCTCAGCTGTGGGGCCTTGGAAGTTGAAGGGGTAGAAGTGGCAGCAGACGACGACGACACCTTCCTCTTCTTCTTTGTCAGCTTCCTCTGGACCACCGTCAGGTCCTCCATCCAGGACGGAGCTGGGGCAGTTGCTGAAGCAACAGGGCCCGGCTGCACCTGTCCGGAGGGACCTGGAGTCGTTCTGGGGTTCTAAGAAGGAACCCAGGACAACAGTGGGTCTGCTGCGATCAGCCTTGGCCGACAGTGTGCTAGGCCAGGTGGACGCTCTCGTCTCCGGACAGGAGGGTTCGCTTCGGTCCGGCAGGTCCATCCAAGCTTCTTCCCCCACCTCTACTACGACAGAGGCGATTCTACGTGCCAACGGAGGACCCTCTGCCGCCCAAACAGGTTAACCTGGAGCTGGCTAGGCTAACTCCGTGGGTGCCTCTTCAACACCTGCTATCAGAGAACCTCTGGTTCTCGTAGCAAGAGGCACTTGCATTGGAATCGACTGCCATGGCAGCATTCCAAGCAGTCTCCTGGTTAGACCTGTGGTCCCTCACAGTGTCTAAGGTTGCGGCCTCCTCGGGAAACATCACTCCTGAAGGGGACCCGGCTTTCGTGACACTGTGCCAGTCTGGAAGTAGGGCGATTTCCTACCTGGCCCACCAGACGGCCAACCTGTGGGCCAACCTGGTTCTGAGGCGTAGGGACGCTGTCCTCACTCGAGTAAGCAGGTCGGCAGGCCGCGAGGTGGCTTTGGGTCTTCGGAACGGATCGGTGCAGAGTTCCTCCTCTCTCTTCCCCAGAGAGATGGTGGACGCTGCGGTGGAACACCGGCGCACTGATGACAGCGACCGTCTTGTCCACCAGGCAGTCTCGAAGGCGGCTGGGCAGCCTTGAGCCACTGCGGCTAAGCCCAAGAGCTTGGCTAGCGCTTCCTCTGTGGCTAAGACGATTGCCTCGTCGAAGCCGAGAGGAAAGACTCTGCCTTCGACTTCTGCAGTAAGGAGTGATCGTAACCAACCCTCCTTCTTCTGAAGAGGAGCCGGGAAGAAGTCGAAGAGAGGAGGGAAACGCTAGGGACGGTGTTCCCCCTCACCTGCTGCCAGAAGGTGGGGGGGTGCCTGGCGAGCCATTGGGCAACTTGGCAGCGCTACGGAGCAGAGACCTGGATAGTGGATGTCCTTCGGGAGGGATATCTACTACCCTTCAAGTCCCGGCCACCCCTCACCTCCAACCCGGTACATCTTCAGACGTACGCTCCCGGTTCTGCCAGGGACGCGGCGCTTCGGCAGGAAGGGGAAGCCATGCTGAGCAAACGAGCTTTGGAGATCGTATAGGATCAACCACCGGGCTTCTACAGTCGACTTTTCCTGGTGGAGAAGTCCTCGGGGGGCTGGCGCCTGGTGATAGATCTCTCTCCCTTGTACTGATTCGTTAGCCAGACTCAGTTTGCGACAGAAACGACACGTTCAGTGCTCGAGTCCATCAGGGAGAACGACTTCATGCTTTCTGTGGACCTGAAGGACGCGTATTTCCAGATACCCATCCATCAGTCCTCCAGGAAGTACCTCCGCTTCATGCTCGACGGGACGGTGTACCAGTACAGGGCACTTTGTTTTGGTCTCTCAACCGCCCCACAGGTGTTCACGCGAGTGTTCACTCTGGTGTCGGCTTGGGCCCATTCTGTAGGGATACGCCTTCTGAGGTATCTCGACGATTGGGTGGTCCTGGCAAGCTCCTGCTGGCAGTTGCTACAGGACAGGGATCAACTCCTAGAATTATGCCGCGATCTTGGAATCGTGGTGAATTTCAAGAAGTCGTATCTTGAGCCCAAGCAGAGGATGAAGTACCTGGGCATGCTGATCGATACGGTAGCAGGGCGAGTCTGCCCCACAGACTGGCGGATCAGCAGGTTCAGGGAGGCAGCCGGACAGTTCCTGTCCCTACAGGAGCAGCCAGCTTTGCAGTGGGAGGTCGTGATCAGCCACCTGTCGTCTCTCGAGAAGTTAGTCCCTCATGGGCGTCTTCACCTGCGGTCTCTACAGTGGAGGCTAAAGGAGAGTTGGTCACAGGCAAAGGACCCGCCGTCCTTCCCCGTGTCTCTCAAAGAGGAGGTGAGGCAGGACCTAGCCTGGTGCTGGACGACAGATACCTCGTAAGAGGAGTGCCTCTTCGTCCCCACCCCCCCAGATATTGCTGTTTTGAGACGCGTCGACCGAGGGATGGGGTGCACACCTGGAGGAGTTGCTGGCTGCGGGTGTGTAGGATCATCACGACAAGCACCTTCACATCAACATCCTGAAGCTCAAGGCAGCGTTTCTCGCTCTCCAAGAATTCCAGGACCGTCTGATGGGACACTCAGTGGTGTTGATGAGCGACAACACCACAGTAGTGGCGTACGTCAACAAACAGGGGGGCATAGTGTCCCTCCCGTTGCACCAGTTGACGTTACAGGTACACAAATCCAGATTCTCAGACTCAATGTGACGATGCCAAGTAGTGCTAAACTTTTTTTTTTATTTGTAATGTCATACATGTCGAAAAGTTTCCCAATTCACAGCTAGGGCTATTTTCTTTATGGCTATATAAATATGATCCCTTTTATGCATTGGTATAATTCGTAATCTGTGTGATTTGAACAGATTTTTTTTCTTTTTACGTCGCTTAGTTCAAAGTATGGCGTGATAATGACAGCTCTCTTAGCGTGTTCCTCGGGCTGGTCAACATAACTACCTCAGCAGCATTATAATAGTACATAATAAGCTCAACAGTCAGCATAACACCATTTTCAAACTAGGAATATGAATTACAACCAGTTTTCTTTGAATGCTGTTTTGGCTGTGCTGAAGCTGCCTGGATACCTATTGCAAAATTATTTATAGGCCTAAAAAATAATCTAAGCCTTCTGAGATATAATCTGTTACTAATGATTTTATTTGTAGAGATTACCTGTTCTTTGACGAATACAACAGGAATATTCAGTTTCTTTGAATAATGACAATTTGTCGAAAATTGCATTTTTCCTAACTATATAAACCTGAGGTCCTTTAACAATAGGAAGGTAACTAGCGGCAGCTGGACGGTCGTAAGCGTCGAACAGGGAGAACTGGTAGTTAACTGTTGTCCGACGTTGCGCGCACGACCGAGCGGTTGAAGAAGCACCTTTTGGCTTTAGGCATGCAAAAAGTTATGCAGAGTGAGGGGTGGTATGAGGTGGGGACATATGTAAAGGGGACCTCAGGTTGTGATAGTACTTGAAAAATGCAATGTCAAACAAATTGTCATTTGTGTTCTCCGAACGTAATACAAACCCTCGGTCCTTTAACAATAGAAGGACTCAACTTCTTGGTGGGTGGAATTGAGTCTTTTTGGTGAAACAGATGGGCTTAGTAAACCCTTGGAAATGCCCCTGGTCGTAAGAGACAAGGAGGGATCAAACCTCTGTCGATTGATCGGGTGTGCACCGCAGGATCAATGGGTCAGACCTCGAGCCAAGCTTACTAAGAGCGAGGCAAGCGTTAATCTCGTTGTACCAGCAAGTAAGAACTTGTCATTTACAAGTGAGCCAAACATAAAGTTATGGGTTTGTCTCAAGTAGGCATCACTCCTTTCCCCCTTGTTGGACGGTAGTGGAGGATATTTGCTTCTATCCCTAACTAAAGGATAAGATTGGGGCTCGGTCGAGTAGCTTACCTGGCATCGGGAATTCCTTCCCAGTATGGTGAGACCATGACCTCTGCCCCACAGGTAGAGAGAGAGAAAGATGGAGAAAGAGGAAGCCAGTCGCACTCTCATTCACCCATTCATTCCTAAGTCACACCAGGATCGAGCTGTTCTGCCGCCGGGGTGCGGCGGTAAGCTTACACAACGTGTTGAGCAGCCACCACAGGTCCCAAGGAAAAAAGTATCCAAGGACTTGTGGGAAATATCCCGAATGTAGAAAGAAGTGGAAGGTAGTCTGGTTGGCCCACGACCACTGCCTTCAGGACCTGCGCCACGGAGAAGTTCTTATGGAAACGCCAAAGAGGGTCCAATACTCTGACTTCGTGGGCTCTCGGTCGTGAGGAGCGTACGGATGTCGTCACACCATCAGCAGCGTACGCCCTCTGATCACATCAACGCATGCCAGAAAGAAAGTGTGTTCCTTGGATACTTCTTTCTTGGTAACCCCAGTGCTAACGAAGAGCGTCGAACTCAGGCCTGAGGTGTCGAGTTTTCTTCAGATAGCGCCGTAGCGCCCTCACAGGACAAAGCAAGCATTCTCATCCGTATCGTTCTGTCGTGAAATTCATTAGGGAAGGGGATCGTGAAAGACTCGAAAACCTGGTCAGGGATCGAGACGGATCTGCGTCGTAGCTACGAAATCGGGACGAAACGAGCGTCACAGATCCCCAGCCCCTGGTATGTTTAACATGGAAGACAGACCATGAAGTTCCCTACTCTCTTCGCCGATGAAGGGCCAGCAAGAAAGAGGGTCTTGAGGGTCAGATCCCTGTTGACGACTCTCGGAGTGGCTCGAATGGTCTTCGAGCAGACTCCTCAGGACGAGAGTCACACCCACTCAGGGGGGCCCTGAGTTCCCTGGGTGGGCAAGACCTTTCGGAAGCTCCTCATGAGCAAGGAGATTCTCAAACGAGTGGAGATGTACAGTTCCCCAGTTTTAGGACAAGGGCCAGGGCGGCTCTATATCCTTTAACTGTGGGTACCTGGAAGGAGCTCTCTCCGGCGAAGAAACACGAGGAAATTCCGCTACCTGCTGAAGCGTGGCCCAACTTCCCCTGGTACACAGCTGCAGAGAGGATTGTCGGACGTGTCAGCCATCTCTGTTTGCTCGCTGCGAGAAATAGCCTCTCGTTGCAAGAGAGGTGGATTAACAGCCAGCCGGTGAAGTTGTAGGACTGGACGGCCCGGTGGTACAGCTCTACGGTGGCTGGCTAGAAGGTTGTGCCAGTGGGGCATCTCGCGGTCCTTCTGCAAGAAGAGCCAGCAGGTCCGGATTACCAAACGGCCTTGAGGTCGTTGGAGCCACCAGGATCATCCTGAGATTGGGAGTGAACAGCGCTTGGCTGATCACTTTCAGAATCAGACAAAAGGGAGGAAAAAGGGTAGACTACAAAGGTTTTCCCAGCCCGGTGTTGAAGAAGCAAGTCCCTCTGCAGCTGACCATGGGGTCCGGCACGGCCGAACAAAAAACTTGAAGTTTTTTGTTGTGCCGGGGTGGCAAAAGGTCTATGACCGGACGCCCCCACAGGTGAAGAGCCTTTTCGCCCAATTCTGGGTGTAGGGACCACTCGTTCCCTATCACCTGATCCGACGGATGAGCTTGTCTGCTACTTACATTCATCTGGCCTGGAATGTAGCGTGCTGACAGCTCTATGAGTGAGAAGTGGCCCACTCGTGCACCGCACGGTCAACTGGTTTTGTAGCGGGAGAGACACTTGGCCCCCCTTGCTTGTTGCGTAGCCCATACTGTGGTGTTGTCGCACATCAACACCACCGGAGTGTCCCAACCAAAGGGTCCTGGAAACTCTTGGAGAGCGTGAAACGCCGCCTTGAGTTCCAAGGACATTGATGTGAAGGTGCTTGTCGTGATGGTGGTCCCACCACACATGCATCAAGCAACTCCTTCAGGTGTGCGCCCCAATCCCTCGGTCGTGCGTCTGAAAAAAGCAGCATCTCCGGGGGGGGAGTGCGTAGAGGCACGCTCTTAAGACGATTCCTGTGTCGAGCCACCAGGCTAGGTCCTGCCTCACCGTTTCTCCGTGATGGACACGGGGAAGTAAGGTTGATCCTTTACCGGTGACCAACTCTCCCTTAGTCTTCCACTGGACGAGACCGCAGGTGAAGACGTCCGTGAGGAACTAACTTCTAGAGTTGACGACAGGTTGGCGATCACGACTTTGCCATTGCGAGCTGGCCTGTTCCGCCGAGGACAGGAACCGGCCGGCTGCATCCCTGCGATTTGCTGATCCTCAGTCTGCGGGGCGGACTGAGCTGCCTACCGTACTCGCATCAGCATACACCGTACTTCTATCGTAGGCTCGGGTTCGAGATTCGGAATTATCGCAGTTATAACGATCCCCAGAATCGCAACAAAGCTTTAGAAAGTCGATCCCTGTCCTGCAGCAACTCGAGCGGGAGCTTGCCAGGACCAGCCAATCGTCGAGATTACCTCAGAAGACGATCCCCCGTGCGAATGGGCCCAAGCAGACCCCAGCGTGTGAACACTCTCGCCTGAACACCGTGGGTGCGCGTTGACAGAACGAAGCAAAGTTGCCCTGAATTGGTACACGTCCCGTCGAAGATGAAGCGGAGGTAACTTTCTGGAGGACTGATGGTATGGGTATTGAAATACGCATCCTTAGGTACACTGGAAGCATGAAAAGCGTTTCTCCCGGATGGAGTGAGCACGGAATGTGCCGTCTCCATCGTGAACCGCGTCTGGCGCAACAAAATCGTTTCAGGGGAGAGAGATCTATCACCGGGCGACAGACCCCCGAGCCTTCTCCACTTAAGAAAAGGCGGCTGTAAAGCCCGGTGACCGATCTACTACGACTTTACAGCTCGTTTGGTCAGCATGGTCTTGAGTTTCCTGCCGAAGCGCATCGTCCTTTGAGGATCCTAGAACAATGTTGAAGATGGACCGGGTGGAGGTTGAGGGTGGCCCGAGGATTCGAAGGGTTAGTAGATATCCCTCCGAAGAAGAACGTCTAATACTCCAGGTCTCGCACCGTAGCGGCTGCCAAGGTTGCCCCAATGGCTCGCTCGGCACCCCCCCCACTTCCTGCTGCTGGGAGGGGAAGCAGTCACTAGCGTTTCCCCACCTCGCTTCGACCTTCTTCCCAGCCCTCCTCGGGGAAAGGAGGGGCTGAGGAGGAGGGGCTGGTTACCGGCCTTACTTTACCAGAAATTTGAAGCAGGGGAAGAGTCTTCCCGGGGATTCGATGGAAGCGCCGTCTTAGAAGACGAGGAAGCGCTAGCTAAAAACTCTTTAGGCTTAGCCGCAGGTGTACGGAGTGCCAAGAAAACTTCGTAACTGCCTGGTGAACCAGACGGTCACTGTTCATCAGGGCCGTCTCTCCGGGAAAGAGGAGCGGAGGAACTCTTCATAGGTCCGTTAGGAGGCATTACCACCCACGCCCAAGCCTCTTGGCTTAATCGAGTAAGGACAGCGATTCCCTAGACGGGAGAACCAAGTTGGCCCACAGGTTTGCCGTCTGATGGGCGAGGTAGGAGATGGCCCTACCTCCAGGACTGGCCACAGTCTCCGAACAGTCGGGGTGTCTTCGAGGGCAGCGGCCCCCAGTCCGGCCGCGGACCCTTGGATACTGTGAGGACCACAGATCCAACCAAGAAGATGCCTGCGAAAGACGCCATAGTGGTAGCTTCCAGACTCAGTGATCCGCTGCGAGAAACCACAAGTTCCCGACAGGAGCTGCTTGATGCAGGGACACACCTTGAGTTTAGCCTAGCTAGCTCCGGTGGTTAACTGTTGGGCGGTATTGGATCCACTATGGCACGTAGAACTTCCGCTGCGCTGCAGCGGAGGAGGAAGTAGCTTGGAAGGACCGTCCTGACTTAAGTGAATCCTCTCGTCCTGGAGACGAAATCTCCACCTGAGTCAGGATGAGTCTGGCAAGCTCCGGGATCGCGGCAGTTACACCGTAATTGGGTTCCCTCTTTCGGCCCCCAAAATGATCGAGCCGGGACGTGGGCTCAGATGGTCCCGGTTAGCGGCGATCCTTCCCCCAGGTCAGTTGGGTATGACGAAATCAGCGCAATAACCTGGGAAAAGTTCATCTGGATCTCGGGAGTTACAGCGTCCTGAGGAGTAGGGACCGTCCAGTCCCTCCACTACAGAGCAGCTATCGAGACCCCCTCCTTCAGAAGGAGAACTAGGGGCCCCCAAAAGACCCCTGACGGGCGCCTCCAACCACTTGCGCGTTCCCGACTGGCTGGTCCTAAGACCATAACCTGGTACGGGCGGCATCGTGACGGAGATCGGTGAGCGGCGCACCTCTCACGTCACTCCTAGCTACCTCGCTCCTCCCGGTGTAGCCCGAGGGAAGTTGAAAGGTTAGCAGAGAGAGGACAGACCGACGCTCCCCCCCCGCCGCTGGCAGGGGACCCAGGTACGGGGGGGCTGCAGCCGATCACCAACACGCGGTGGGGATCGATCTGCAGGCTGGCAGTGCCGCTCACCTGTGGGCGAGTCGGATCAACTGAGCACGTCGACCCCCGGGGTCACGTTGCGTCAGACGAGCTGCTGCTGGGCACCGTCTCCGTCCGGTCCCTGTGGAGCGACGGTCAGGTGATCTGCAGAGCTCGCTTTCCCAAGTCGAGACCGGTGAGCGGCCTCACGGCACGTCAAAACCGCTGGTACCAGCCGAAGCTGGTACCGTTGGTCGAGGGGACCTCTTCCCAGCCTCAACCCCGTGGCAGTCAGAGACCGTTACGTCAACGAGAGGTGCGGGCTGTCGCTACGAGAGCGGCCGCTGCCTGGCGAGAGTCACCTGCCGCTGGACTCTCGACATTCCATCTTCTGCTCCGTCCTCGGTCATGCCGGTGAGCGAGCTCAGGCGTCTCGACTTTGGCGCCCGGTCGCCCGAAGTGAGGACCGTACACTCGGAACTTCTCGCGGACGAGAAGCGAGCCGTAGGTTACCTGGCTTTAGCATAGCAGCGCTACCAGGACCAGGCGAGGATGTACCAGCAGTAGCCAGCACCCAAGCCCTGTCCACGTCTTATTCTTCTTCTCAGAGAGGAGAGGGGCCCTGTTCCGATGGGAAACAGGAGGACAGCAGAAGCACCCCCGTACACCAGAGTGAGACGGGCGCTTCGAAGGGTAGCCGAAGTAGCCTTCTTAGGGGGGGGAGGATGGTCAGCCTTATTCTTCTTAGGCTTGGAAGCTTAGAAGTCGAAGGGGGGAAGGCAGCAACAGACGACGAAGAAGACGATGAAGACGACGACGGGACACATTCCTCTTCTTCGTTCAAGCTCACTCCAGGACGGAGTCAGGTCTTCCATCCACGAAAAGTCGGGCCAATTGCCGAAGCAACACGCCCCGACTGATCCTGTCCGGAAAGACTGGTACGGGGCAGCACCTCCATGACGAGGACGCGACGTGGGCCAGGGGCAGGCACGGCAGGAGCGGCAGGAACATCAACGCAGGACCAGCACCATCAGGACCAGCACAGCAGGACCAGGCACCAGCAGCCAACATCAACAGGAGCGTCTACGCACCGCGCGGCCTCGTAGGAGCGGCGCGAGGCGGCGGGCCAGACACACTAGCTGCAGGTTCACGGCAGGTACGGCAGCATAGTCCGCGTCACAGGCATCTCCAAATCAGCCAGTTTCATCATCGGGTACGGGCGGCGGCAGGGTGAGAACTTTTCTGAAACCAGCGAAAGTCGGGGGTCGTCCCCAGCACATAGAATCCAGGTGGAAGGAGGCACGCCCTCTTAGGTACGGCAGCAATCGGCTTTTGGATTGATGCAGTGGGGGTCACAGATGCCACTATGCTGTGTGTAAACCAATGAGGAGGGCGGCGTACGCTGGGGGTAGACACTGCATTAGTAGTCTTGTGGACTACACCATGATTACTACTGCAGACCCCCGACAGTCGCTGAATTAAGCCCGGATATGGGATGGCCCTGCTAGTCCCAACGATCCCACACTGTCCAAGGTCATCACTTCACAGAAGGCACACCTGAGGGAGGAACAGTTCGGTCAGTTAGAGGGCACCCTCCACTCCTGGGGGAGGGCGAACCCCACCCAGAGCGGACGGACGAACCCGGAATACAATTGGACATACGGCGGTATCGAGCGCCCTACTCCAACACTCGACGGATCGAGTGAGGAGAACAGGACTCCGAAAACCCCCCCGCAGGGGAAGGCGCAAAAACAAAAAACACCGTGGGGGCTGAGCTGGAGCCGAAGGATGACGAGGTATCCGGCACCAAAGGAGTCGCTGGAGAGCTTCGACAACGACTCCTTGGTCGATCTACGCCTCTGCCTACCTCGTACAGCACCCACTGCGCCCCTCGGACAAATTCAATATACAGTCAGGTTCGGTTCGGGGAACATTCGAGCCCCCGAACCGATAACACAATTCATGCGGATCTATATCAGGATAAAGCGAAATCCGCTGAATTACGCCCCTCCAGCCCGTGACACACTCTTTACGGCAGTGGTGGGCGCGGCGAAAGCTCTTCGAGACCATAATTCAAGTCACCTTTTACAATAATATGAAATGAAAAAAAGAGTACTTCAATTTCATAACACCCACAAACAAACAGTCAGAAGAAATTGTAAACACATCCAAAAGCACACGACGAAAATAGCTGGCAGGCGATGACGAGCACGTTCCTGTCACACCACGGAATCCGAAAGCAGAAGTGATTCTTCACCGCTCGGAGGCGCGCGGCACGCCGCCACGATGGACAAGCAGTTAACACCGTTCTCCCTTGTTCGAAGCTTACGGACCGTCCCAGCTGCCGCTAGTTACCTTCCTATGTTAGATGGACGAGGGTGTTGTATTACGTATCGGAAACAATTGAAGTTTTAGGACTGTGTCAGGCTGCCTGGATGTTGCAAAATGTTTTATAGGCTTAAAAAAAATATTCAATAAACCTTCTGAAATGTAATGTCAACTAATTATTATTGCAAAGATCAACCTGTTCTTGAGGAATAAAAGATGATGTGATTTTGATATATGTAGAAGATGGTATTAATAGAAATATATAAGTCAATATCAAGGCGTATGGAAAACACTTGTTTTCAGCTGGTTAAAATATTATTTTTTAAACGTCCTCTGATTGCTTTTGGTGTATTGAATTTTCTTTCATAACAGATACTTAAAGTGCCAGAATGTGTTTATAGCCTCATTTGCTTTCTGCCAGAAAGCTGTTAACAGAGAGATGTGATTTTAAGTTTAAAGAAATCTTACACTAGGCCTAAGGAAACAAATTCGGCACTTTCGACACAAAAGAATAATTGCATATGCGAATATGGCCAGTATGCCATCATTCTGAGACTATTCAAGAATTATAACAAATAATATGTATGAAATCCAAATATTCCTCAAACACAAAGTAAATGTTTTCAAGATAAGTTCATCGTCGACTATTCAGAGTAGAACGGAATTATATTACACTGGGTGGGGTTGTTGCACGACACCGATTAAGTTCACAACACGCTCTCCCTTACACGCGAAAACTCGAAAATCGGGGGCAGGCATTCTACTTTTCATAATATTACATTACATTTTTTCAGCAGTGAGGTGTAAAAAGCAATCAAATAGGGGATATTTAAAATTTTATTTCTCCTTTGGAAAGTATGGTAAATGTTTATGACATTTTTAGTTTTTTTTTTTATAAACATTTGAAACTTATGCTTGATGCCACTTCATTGGTATAACGCTTCAGCGGATGGTGATGAATGGTTTGCAAATGTTTCGAATGGAGTTTTTGTGAAATTTGCTACACGTGACATTTCTTACAGTTTTGAAATATTAAATGACAGATTTCATTATTAGGAAGCATTATTACGGCTTATGGTATGCAATAATCGCATTTCGCCCACGGAAATAATAAGATACATATGGAGCATGTTAGGTTTGCCAGTTAGTGAATTTTGAACGAAATCATATGGAGTTCATGTCGCATGCGATTTCCTGAGCATCACGTACCAGGCAGTTCGGTGTCATGTTGACGATTTGTTGTGAAGGAAAGGCCTTAGCACCCTATGGGTAAAGGGGTGTGCCAGACTGGCACATAGAACTGGAAGTTTATGACACAAGGCTTCCGCAAACATCGAGATGGCGTCACTCTTCTAAATTGTTGGTTTATAGGGTAAAAAACCGCTATGGTACAGGGGTTGACCATTTATGATCAATGTGTACAACCCCCAACAAAACGTACATAAACGCGTCCTACACCGGAGATGGGCATCAGACGCGATGTTGTGGTGGAGAAAACGGAGCTAAAGACCTCTACTCCGGTGTCAGGACGAGGTATAATGTACTTTCTTGGGGGTGTACACATGATCGTACCATGGTCCACCCCTGTACCATGCGGTTTTTTACACTAGGGCAGAATATCACGACAGGGCCAACCCTCATCACGGGACGGTCTTATTCACTCGATATTAATTTGAGTGAAACATGACATACATTGCAACTCTAGCTACCATTAAAAGACTGAAGTTCTAGCAAACATATTGTGATATATGAAAGCCCCATACGAACTAAAATAAGCATGTGAGGCTCTTCGTTAAAAATATGTTTTCAAGGGCAGTTTGAAATCCAATATGGCGGGCTAAATTTGCATGGCGGTTCTCATCAGTGACGGCCACCAATCTTTCCCCAGCCCACCCAGAAATCATTTGAACAATGTTAGGGTATGTATGTCACGTTTATGATATTATTCAAGATCTGCAGTTGTAATCAGCACAATAAAACAACATTTTGTTGATATATTTGTGAAAGTATGAAACTGGTTATTCCCGGGTTTGGTTTAACTGAAATCATTTCTTACCTTGTAACGGCGGTTTTTATCATTACTGCCAATCACAACTGAAACTACCAGTGCTTATTTGAAGTGTTATTATATACCCTTTGGTCTCAGTTCACCTCCACATTGCACTTTAAAAACCCCGTTGCTGTTCCTGGTTTCTTAAAAGCTGCGCGCGCCATAAACACAATACGAAAAGCAGACGACGGACAGACGACGGAAAAACTGCAAAGTTATTCCCTAAACGTTTACTGTACTCGTTATTTAGTTTAAATTTTACTTTGTTATTTAAAATTCTGATATTTAATTCATGTATATTAATCCCCTTTTTGCAACCAAATACCCCGAAAAATTACCATATTTCGAAGTAGATAAAATCAAACTTGTTTCTACGTTTTCGTACATCGGCGCAGAAAAAAACCATAGAGGAACGACTACGGAAAAGTGCAGAGGAACGACTACGTTTTTTTTTTTTTTTTGTGCTTTTTTTTTTTGCTAGCACTTTTCATTGATTTAGTCTTATTAGTATTTTGAATTTCTTAATAATAGTTTATGCCAGAAAGAAATAAAAGTGTAACCTTTAATGTTTGCGCTTTAATGTTGCATGTAAGAATGGCAAAATCACGTGCCTGCCACATTAGTGGAGGCTTCACACATACGCCGTTCAATTATTATTAAACTGTTTCCATGAATTCTAGTTGTCATAGTAATGCCAATAATGATAAAATTGCTTTAATATTTATGTATATATACTTCCAAATAAATAGCATAATTTCACCAATTTTCAACGTTTTGTGTGTAGTCTTATACCCAGTTTGGAGGGTCAAACAATACCGAATGGCAACAGAGAGAGAGAGAGAGAGGAAAGAGAGAGAGAGGAGAGAGGGAGACGGACGACGGAGAGAGGAGAGAGAGAGAGCGAGAGAGAGACAGGAAGGCTGAGGAGGAACGAAGAAGAAAAGGGATGGCGGTGGAGGTTGGGGGGGGGGGGGGCGAGAGGGTAGTTGGAGCTTATACACGTGTTTGTTCGTATGTACCATTCTGCATAATGGTGGTGTTTGTCTCTTGGTTACAAGGACAAGTGTCGGTATTCTTTACGATTGTGATTCACGATACCTTATAAATACGGCCACTGGGTGTAATGCACTATAGCAAAATCTCAGGTCTGTACGAGTGTTCGTACAGAAATAGGTATTGCCCAAAAACGTGCTTGCATTGTCTCTGCAACCCAAGTAAGACATGCGCTTAGTTGTCAATCAAAGTTTTTATAACAAGTATTTTTTACAAGCTAGCTATTGAACAAATTTTGCATTTTCTCAGTCAAAAAATATCGCCCCTCAATGCTAACTTTCTCTTTTAACATCTTTCTGGTCATTGCAAATCGGCCCAATAATTTCGTATGGTGCGAAAACAGACAGAGGCCCATGGACCGAAAACGATTGCGTCACACTACGGCGAAATCCAGCAGAAAACACTTCATATATCCAAAAAGTAAATAATAAAGAATATATATGCGCATTACGGTTAAACAATACATGTATAGCTGAAACAATCGCATGGAATAAACTGGTAAACTGTTCTGCAATGACAGTTGAGTTATAAGCAATTAGGTATACAATAGTACGAAAGTCAAGATGTCGTGACGTCATAATACAGAACTTAAAAGAACGTTCTAATTCGAAAAATAATTAACTTAAAATTTGAGTCAGAGTCGAGTTACTTTTTCAATAACGAATATTTCAAATGAATCATCTAAATATTGTAAATATTGATGTTTTACTTTACTAATTTAAAAATTAGCTAAGCGCACGCTTCTCGTCATCTTATACCAAAACACTGTTTACTCCTGGCTGTTGTTGGTGAGAAAATGGTGTTTCGATTGTTGTGATTAAAAGTGCTCCAGCGTCTGTGGGTACAAGTGGTGGTGCGGATTTATCACAGGAAATGGAAAGTTTGTTGACACAAAGCGACTCCGTAAACATCGAGAGGCGTCAATCTTCGAAACATTTTTAGCTGTAAGTAAAAAATTTCTAAAACGTTTTCGGTGAGATTTCACTGCCGTGGGCCGCATTTCAGACCTCTGTTTAATTAAATCTAAAATTTGGCCTAATTTCTAAAACTTTTGTTGAAAATTATTACTTCGGAAAGAGGAGTATGAAGTCTTTAGCTCCGTTTTATCACCAACAACAAGTCGCGGACTGCATGCCCATCTCGGGATGTCAGGACGCGTTATTAATGTACTTTTTCGGTAGGGTGGCTAGGGTGTAGATGTAGGTGGCCTGCTTGGCCTGCTGTGATGTTTACACTAAGTAAAAATTTCAAAAGCGTCACGGAGTATGTTTTGCACTGTGCATGGCTAGCCATTCATTAACCTCTGTTTTAATCTTAAAATATGGCCTTAATTTCTAACTTTGGAGAAAATATCTTGGCTACTAGACAAGGGTAGTAGAGGTCTCAAGCTGTGCTCTCACAATCGAGACTCGTGACTGGTGGCCATCTCCGGTGTCAGACGTAGTTAAAGTACTTTTTCGGTAGGTTGGATCCACCCGCTTGTGAACAATGGATCAGCTAGTCAGTCGGTTGGTTTCCCCTAATGCACACAATCATACGCCTACCCAGTACATCAGAATGAATGAGGTTATACAACCTACTGGCTTAAGAACCTCACTCTGACCTTTGGTTCGTTGCAAGTCCGTTGTTCTTCGTTACCGGGATGCAAACAATTCTGTTTTATAAGATTTTTCTCCATTTCCCCTCTGTTACTCTACGCGTGGGTCATTATGAGAGGTAGACGCTAATTCTTGGCTAAAGTATGGTGGCAAAGGTCGCCTCTGCTTGGCTAGGTTGCAGGTAACTGATGGATTAGCCTATTACATCGGTAAGAATTCGATGTAAACCAATTCCTCTCAGGTTGATCCTATCAGAAAAAAATTTGTTCGAAACATGAACAACGGCTTCGCTTTAACCCAAAATTTTATGTGTTCGTTATGGCGGAATTTCTTGAAATAAAGAGTATTGTTTAACGAAATGGACTAAACTAGAGAAAATTATATTCTATGGCACGCAAGTTGAAATTCAAGAAACAATCCACAACGTACGACTCGTCTGATTCCAGAATATTCAAGAAGATAAAAACCCACATGTAAATAACGCAGCTCGCACTCTTCTTGTCTTTGATATGCAAAGCCAGCCATTAGGTCATAGGTGTTAACTGCGCCCTTAGTTTATATGCTAACGGGCCTTACTCAGGAACGTGCCTTGTATTATAGACATCCCCTCTTCAAGAAATGTGCATATGGAAAATTCATGACAATGAGATGTTATGCTATTCATTGATAGCAAGAGTTTTCACAAACAGTTTCATTAAATAGTGATAAAAAATCCGAAAACCCTTTAATGATTACAACTATGTTGCAATTTACCCGGTGTTGTTCCCGATTTTTCTGTTTGTATAAACTAGGAATAATAGGTATTATAACGTAATTAACGATAGTGAAAACTTCAAACGAAATATGACAGACTGAGGAAAAATTCTCTAGAAAATAGAATTTAATGATAGGGTTCGCGTCATTGTAAATTACATAACATTAACAGTGAATGAAACTGGTTAAAACAGATGCTCACAAGAAATCATTGTGGATTTTGAGAGATGAAGAAAAATGATTAAAAAAATTAGAATTCACTCAAAAGATTATGTATGCTAGTGAACATTTGCGTCCTATTAAGTTTAATACATTATTTGATTTACAGATGAAATAATCATATGATTCTTTTTAACGGAAAAAAAACATTTCAATAACCAAATAACCAATACCACCATTCACATTGAGTTCCGTCGAAACAAGGACCGAACTATATTGAAAGGTGGAACTGCCTTAAACCACTGTAAATTCCCTCGTGTTGCTATATTAGAATAACTTTTAGCGCAAATATCGAAACTCCAGATATCTGCATTCGTTATTCTATATTGTTATATGAAGCAAAATTAAGAATTCAGTAAAAATATCAGCTTCTAGCAACAATACTATTACACAAATCACCTGCCTCTTTTATAATATAAAAATAAATATAAAAAAATATACTCAAAGTGCATGGAGACATTTATTTAACTACGATGAAAATGAGAAAGCATGGCCCCTACTGACAGACATCTTCCTCAACTTCATTCAGATAATTAAGGACTGGATGCAGAGAGGAATATGATGTAAGCTTAGTAGTAAAAGCAAATCTCGAGACACAACTTGGAGGTGATAATTGCCACTTAGCAAACTGCAATTCATTCGTATGTCTTATTCGTTAATGGAGGCGTTTAAGGGCAGGGTTTCATATGCAAGTAATATACGGCGTAATTGCCCACACTTGAAAATATATATATATATAAATATATATATATATATATATATTATTATAATATATATATTATTTATATATATATATATATATATATATATATACATATATATATATATATATATATATATCATTCAAGTTGTTGGAATTAACGCCAAATAATTACGGAGTAATGCCCACACGTGAATAATATATTATATTATATATATATATATATATATATTATATATATATATAGAATATATATATATTATATATATATATTATTTATATTATATATATCTATATATATAATATATACACTATATATAATATACTATATATATATAGTATAATATATTAGTATAATATATATATATATAAGATATATATATATATATATATATATATTTATATATAATTAATATATATATATATATATATATTATATAGATTATATATATATATTATATATATATACCTATATCTATATAATAATATATAATATATTATATATATATATATAATAACTAATTATTATATATATATATATATATAGATAGATATATATATTTATTATAATATATATATATTATTCACGTGTGGGCAATTACCCACCGTAATATTTTTTTAACCTTATATGAGACCCCTTCACCTTAAACTCTCTCCATTACGAATATAGACATACGAATAAAATTGCAGGTTTGTTACCTGCAACTATCCCTCCCAAGTTGTTTTGAGATGCATTTACTACTAAAGCTTACCCATCAATATTCATTCTGCATCCAGTCTTTAATTATCTGAATGAAGTGAGGAAAATGTCTGCAGTAGGGGACATGCTTCTTAGTTTCACGTAGGAAATCTGTCTTAGTCTCAGATAACAAAACACTTGTGACAGAGAAGATAATATGATGAAGGTAATATCTTCGGTTTGCGGCATTTCAAAAGTTTGGCTATCAGTTATTGCTTGAACTTACAGTTTGAAATATCATTGTCAGTGCCGTAGATCATCGACCTTCTTCATATTTAATGAAAACTAGTCATGATTTAAACTTCTGCTGAAAACAATTCTGTAATAATATCTGATACTTATCTGTCCTTCCAGGCTACTTTGACAATTATTGAGCATAAAAGGTTTGATCAGCGATTGTGCCTGAATTTTAAAATGAAATTGCACAATATAATCTTAGGCTCGTAACACATCTACATACTTTTCTGGTATACCAGTAAATTGAGGAGAGAGAGAGAGAGAAGAGAGAAGAGGAGAGAGAGAGAGAGACGGCGGGGAGGGAGATGACGAGAGAGAGAGAGAGAGAGAGCACTGTCCGGACATTATGTAATATACGGAACTCCCGGAAATAAGAATTTTGCTATAAGAATAAATTATAGTAATAATTGAAAAGGTCATTAGTGAATCTGAGTCTCATATTTGGGATATCACCTAAATACGATTTGCTTTCTAAGAAAAAGTACAAAACTGGTTCAAAGATACCAAAGGTCCCTCGCACACAAAAAAATAAAGGATTATACAGTAACGGTATAGTTGGGTCAAGTGATTGCTAGCCTTGGAAGATCATTAAACATCAAGATTTAACTTTTTATTTAACAAATTAACAAAGTAAAGATATTCGACAGGTCAATTCTGTCAGCAAAAAAAAAAATGCCTTATATGACGAATCTGTGTCTAGTTGCGAGAGAGAGAGAGAGAGAGAGAGAGAGAGAGAGAGAGAGAGAGAGAGAGAGACGAACATTCCGAAAAGAAAAATGCAAAGGGAATATTCCATTCCTGCCGTTGCTAAAAGGAAAACAGACTTCCAACGGGTGTTCGTAAGGAGCAATATATCCTGATGCAGTATAAATATTTTCTTTGGGTCACTATTACGGTACTGTCTTCATATGGCAACCTCTTATACGCGTGACCAGGCCGTAGCTATTTTCGTTTGTCCTCCGCAGGGCGGCGACCTTTTGCCAACCACAGAGGTACAAAGAATATTATTGTTATCATTCTTAATGTGCATAAGTATCCACTGGACAATATCCTCCCCCACCTTACTCTGTATATATAAAAAAAGTGTTCGACTACCTCAAAGTCATCTACGTAAGTTTTGATCTACGTATCCAGATATCTTATTAGAAATTCCATTGTGCTATAGCTCCCAGTGCTATAAATTTGTTGTGCTACAGTTATGAATTCTGTTTAATACTGCTCGCGCGAAGAAAGAAAGGAAGGAGGAAAGAAAGAAAGAAAGTAAAAAAAAAAATATATATATACTACACCTCACCATACGGGACTGGGTTGAGTAACAGGTCACCGTCGTCGTGTACTTCAGACTCCAAGGTTATATAAAGGGATGATCGACCTCTGCAGTCTTATTCTGCATTGATCCCTCGCGTGAACAGGTAGGTTAGTCGGTTCTCCCGTTCTCAAGAAATTCAGGGATTTATCAGTTTACCAGATGTCTACGTACGGAAAAGATATGTTTAATTTATGTTTGTGTCTAGTTACTTGTTATGAGTTTTGGCTTTTTATAGACGTTGATACGAGAGAGAGAGAGAGAGAGAGAGAGAGAGAGAGAGAGAGAGGCTGATTCTCTGGTTTATAAGAAATTCAGATGACGTATCGTTTAATCAAATAGTCTGATATGGTTTGACATAGTGAAATTAGTACTGAACAGAGTTATAGCTTTTAGGATATCAAGACTAACGTGTTTGAGTCGA
>NC_087218.1:5012204-5017204 GCF_015104395.2 Macrobrachium nipponense
TATGGACTGGCTTACAAAATAAGACACTCACTTACACGTCCAGGGGTCAGAACGGCAGCCTGTTAAATATGTTGCACAGTTGCTATCAAGAAGCTGAGGTTACAATGTTCTTTATTTTCTAAGTGAAAAGGGTCTTTTCAGGAATAATGAATGTAAAACTTTTCAGTTCATTTCGTTAGTGAATGAACGGTTTAATATTATGAATAATTCTTCATCTATGAAAGGCGACAAAGCTACTCGATGTGTTTTTGGTGTAAATTTGGAGTAAGGAGTAAGTCTTATGAACAAAATGACTGATATCATGTCAACAGTAGTCGTGCCAACGGATTACTATAAAAGAAACATTTATATCAATTTCAAAAAGGGATGATTCTGTCTTGCTTTAGACATCTTATGAAGTTGATGATATCCTAACAAGGAGGCTTAATCATAATAATCTGGAGCATTCATTTGCTTATATTAGACAAATGTAATAGTACTAAATGCAATGAAAACCAAGACTGCCTGCCTAAGAGTTTGTCTACATAAGGGAAAAAACTGCAGACAAAGAACGCAAAATTGCTTTAGAAATTTGTCTCACTAGTCTCATTTTACGAGAGACCGAACTGAATCAAGACTCTTGGATGGATGAAGAAGGTGATGAGATTCTTGAAGTAACTGAAGCAGGCAAAGTGAATAAAGCACCTGCAAGTTCTACACTCAGTTCTGTAACAGTGGGAGGAAGAGTTTTAGGTATAATATTCTGAATTAGATTATTAAAAAAAAAAAAAAAAAGGAGGTTCGGTGTTGTTACGAATGGTAAATGTTGGATAGACTTATTGAACAAAGGTGGCCTTCATGTACCCGCAGATACTTTTTTTTCACAATTAAGTAAATGAGAGAAATCTCTTTGGCTGTCCATGGCGAAAAATTACAGGAGGAAAATCATTGCAGAAGACGATTGCTTACGAGATATAACTTGCTGAGTGGCATTACCATTTGATGACATAAATTCATTATAAATAAATTGAGAATTTGTTTAAGAAACGGTAAATTATATTCATTACCTATATTTCCTAGATAGAAAATGCCCTTAAATTGAAATGTTTTACATTACTGAAGGTGATTTCATAAAAACATCTACAATTTCCAGTAAGAGAGAGACCTACAGACCTTACAGACCTTACATCTTGTTCGGGTTGCCCCAGGTCCCTCAGTGTGAGGCACCTCTAATGTCTACCAGAGAGTTGCTAGTACATCTTCCGGTATATTTTGCATCTTCCCACATCTTGGATGGTCTGGGGATTGCAGTTTTAGATATTTTGTCGAGCTTATTCTTAAACACATCTACGCTCACTCCTGATATATTCCTCAGATGAGCTGGCAACGCATTGAATAGACGCTGCATTATCGATGCTGGTGCGTAGTGGATTAATGTCCTGTGTGCATTCCTTATTTTTCCTGGTATAGTTTTGGGCACTATTAATCTACCTCTGCTTGCTCTTTCTGATATTTTTAGTTCCATGATATTTTCTGCTATTCCTTCTATCTGTTTCCATGCCTGAATTATCATGTAGCGTTCTCCTTCTCCTTTCTAGACTATATAATTTTAAGGATTGTAGTCTTTCCCAGTAGTCAAGGTCTTTAACTTCTTCTATTCTAGCTGTAAAGGACCTTTGTACACTCTCTATTTGTGCAATATCCTTTTGATAGTGTGGGTACCATATCATATTGCAATATTCAAGTGGACTACGAACATATGTTTTATAAAGCATAATCATGTGTTCAGCTTTTCTTGTTTTGAAGTGCCGTAACAACATTCCCATTTTTGCTTTACATTTTGCCAACAGAATTGCTATTTGATCATTGCATAACATGTTTCCTATTCATCATCACACCAGGTCTTTAACTGCTTCCTTATTTGTGATTGTCTCATTATTAGGTCCCCTATATTGATATAGCTTTCTTTCTCTGTCTCCCTAATTTATTGATTCAAATTTATCAGAGTTTAAATACCATCCTATTTACCCTCTTGCCCAATCATATACTTTGTTAAGGTCTCTTTGTAGAGCGTTCCTATCTTCATCACAAGTAATTTCTCTACTTATTCTTGTGTCATCAGCGAAACTACTCACTATACCGAATCCTTAACATTACTGTCTATGTCGTTCCACAATTCATAATAACAAACACAGTTTGCAAGCTAAAACACCGTACCTTGCGGCACACCAGATATTACCTTGGCTTCATCCGATTTCTCGTCGTTTGCAATAACTATCTGTTTTCTGTGTGTAAAAATTCTTTTAACCATCTTCCTACTTTATCACGATATTGTGTTTTCTAATTTTCTTCGCTAATAATATTATGGTCTGCTTTGTCAAAAGCTTTTGCAAAGTCTAGATAAACCACATCTGTTTCATTTTCCGCTTTTCATATTTTTGAATATGTTCTCACGGTGGACTAACAGTTGGGTTTGTGTACTTTTTCCGGGTACGAAACCATGTTGTCCTTTATTTAAACAAATTATTTTTTGATAAATGTTTCATAATATTTTTCTTCATTACCCTTTCATACACTTTCATAATATGTGATGTTAGAACTAACACAGGCAAGCCCTATAATTAACTTGCCTCTAGTCTTGATCCACTTTTGAAAGTAGGGGTAATATATGCTAATTTGTGCTCATCATAAATCTTGCCTGTATCTACACTTTGTCTTAATAATATTGCAGTGGCTTTGCGATAGATGAACTACTTTCTTTAAAAAAAATAGCAGGCACTCCATCAGGCCCTGCAGCAGCTCCATTTTTAATTTCATTAATAGCCTGCACAATATCAGCTTCATTAATATCTATGTCAGCTAAATATTCACTATTTTCATCCCTTACTTCTATATCATTATCTTCATTATCTATTCTAGGGGTGAATTCTCTCTTACATCGTTCGCCAATATGTTGCAAATTTCCTTTTTTTCATTCGTTAATCTCCCATTCAATTCTTAGAGGGCCTATTTCTATTCTTCTTTTATCATCTTCTTCGCATATGAGTATAATAGTTTTGGGATTTTGCTTGATATTTAATAGGGTTTTTTCTTCCAAGTCCCGTTTTTCATTTTCTTTTGATTGTATAATCTTTTGTTCTGCATTTTCTATCTTACTTTATAGTTCTATAACTTTCCATGTATTTTTTCTTTTGCAAGACCTTTTTTTTCCACTTTCTGATTTTTCTGGAACAAGATCCTTCTGTCTCTTGGTATGCATGACTGATGTTTACTTTTCTTCTTCGGTCTATATTTATTTCCATTCTATTTTCTCTAATATTTTATATAATATCTCCGTATTTTACCTTTAATGTCATCACTTACGAAAATGTTATCCCAATCTTTGTTTAATTCTTCATTATTTCTGACCATTTTATATTTTTACTGTAGAAGTTGTATTTTCCATATCCTTCCCACTTTTTCATTTCTTGCTTATCTCTGTTTTCACTTGCTTTGGAATGGACTGTTAATTCTATGACATTATGGTCTGAAATACTCGCATTATAAACTATTATTTCTTTAACATAATTCATCTCGTTCACAAATACTAGGTCTAAAGTATTTTGTTTTTCCTTTCTTGTGGCAGGTGATTTATTTGTTGAATGTTTTATATAGTAGCATATCTAATAGCTTTTCGAATTGCCTCTTATCTTCTGCACTACTATTACTCTCTTTTTTATATGTATAAGTACATCCACAATCTCCTATTCGTTCTTCCAGTCTACGAAGGAAAGTTGAAGTCTCCAGATAGGAGAATAGTCCAGTCCTTGTGATTTCTACATATATCATCCAATTTTTCTATTATTAAGTTAAACTCTTTAGTATTAGGAGGTCTATATATTACTATGTTCATTAATTTTTCAGATTCAAATTCTACCGCTATTAGTTCACATTCTGAGTTACTATATTTCTCATATATTTTCCTTGTTTTTTGTCTTTCCCATATATTGCGGTTCCCCCTTGATTCCTATTTTTTCTATCTGATCTATAAGTTGGAACCCTTTTATTTGATCATCATTCCCAGTCTCTTGGGAATACCAGGTTTCACTATATTCATTATATCTATTTTCTTTTCAATTTGGGTTAGTTCTTCTAAGTACTCGATTTTTCTTTATGAGTTACTCGTAACTAAACCCTGCGCATTCATCACTATGATGGTTTGTGTGTTTTCTCCTTCATTTAATATTTGGTAATAATAAGGATTTTCCCATGTCTCTTTCCGTTCTGGGTATGTTGTTCTTTTTTTCATTTCCAGAAAATTCTGACATTAAAAAATCCAACTTTTCCATATATTTGTTCTTCCTTCATCATAATTATTCATTTTGTGTCTGAATCTGCAATTTTCTCCATATCTGCAATATCCTCTTGCATAATAAAAAACAGTTATTATCTCTGAGTAGAATCCTGGAGCTGATGCATTGAAATTTTTTGCTGACACCTCTGCATATCTCGTTGATGGCTTGCTTTTTCTTTTACCTGATATTCTTCATTCCTCTCTTTATTTGTTTCTTTCGTATTTTGGATTTTATTACTTGATTGGTTATTTATATGATTATTTTTCATGGCTACAGGAGGGTGCATAATATTTAAATTTTTTTGTCGAACTTACATCCTTTCCTTCTTTTAGGGTTTTTTGCAAAGCAGGTTTTTGCATATTTTTGGATGTAGATCTCTGCAATCATCCTCATAGCCATCTAGGTATGCACATTTACCATATATTTCATAGTTGTGACATACCTTAGGATGTTTGTAGTAACATTTTTCTCCAAATCTGCAATTCCCTCTTTTTGTATATTTTTTTCCTCTTTCCGTCACTGTGTAGATCTGGGTAGAGCCTCTTCGGCATTTTCTTATGTGTTGTCATATCGTAATTTATTTTCTTCGTAGGTATGCTGCTTTATAGCCTCATATGTAGTATCAATGAGTATCTCTGCATCCATACTTTTATCTTGTTCTTTGTTTTCCTTATCTTTTTCTGTCAT
>NC_087218.1:5031934-5069434 GCF_015104395.2 Macrobrachium nipponense
AGAACGATGAAGAGAAGAAAGAAAAACAGCAGCTGGAAGACAAATCCTGAAGAAACAGAAGAAAATCAGCATCTGATGGACAAGACAAAAGAATTTGGACAGAGAAACGATGCCAGGTTGAAAGGCAAGAGAGACTCCTAGGACAGAAGGAGAAAGAGCTGCAGGTGAAGACCGCAGAAGCGGCGCAGATGGCGAGGCTCATCCAGGAAGAAAAGGACGCGAGCGAAAAGCGAGAATCCGGCAGAAAGACGTGGAGGTCAGGTTGCAGCGTCTGCGAATGAATGGAAGACATGACGAAGGAAAAGGGTGGAATCCAGCGTGAAGATAAGGTTGCGTAGCTGAAGATGAACGAGCTGACATGGCCTTTTTGAAGAAGGAAATAGTAGGCAAATCAATCCGGTGGAGAGGAAGACTGGTGTCCAGGCCGAACTGAAGGAGCAGCGGGGAGATGAGGCCCGACAGACGAGATGAGCGAAGGAGAAATTGATTTGCAAGCGGAAGAACCTGAAGGGGAATTACAGATGCCTGACGAAGGACAATTGGAAAGTGCCGGAGCAGGTGCCCAGCTTCAAGGAATAGCAGGATCCAGTCTAAGGTGGACTCACGAAGACGGATCATATTTTGAAAATGAGAGAATGTTTGTGTATGGAAATTTGTTTTGAATTGAAATAAATAAAGGTTATTTACAAGATGGCAATTTTCATTTACACAATAATTCTTGAGAGTAATACTTGTTACATACATAATAATTCGAGTTTAAGTGGAGTTTAAAAGGACTTCTTTTCATAATGATTGTGAATGAATGAATGAATTTTAGTTTGGATCTTAAGAGTGATCCGCAATAGTTTCTTTTAGCTTTGGGAAAACTAAAGGTTACTAATTGATGAAAGTTTTGAAGATTAGTGTATGAATAGTTTGATGTTTATGTATAATAAGTTTGTGTTAAATGTTGAAGGAAAAGAAAGCTGGAGGAAAATAAATCAGTGAAAATGTTTTGTTAAGAGTTTTATTGATTCCTGAAGGGAAAGGAAGATGGAGGGATTGTAGAAAGGTTGAGGAAAATGAGTGGATTTTCTGGAGTGGCAGAAAAAAGAGCAGAGAATTGAGGGAAGATTGGTGGAGTCCCAGGAGAAGGAGCAAAGGATTCAGTGAAGATTCGTGGAGTGCCAAAAGAAGAAAGAAAGGATTGAGAGAAGCCTGAGGAGAATTGCAAGGATTCAGTGGCATATTCTGGTTCTAAGACTAAGCAAAGGGTAAGTGTCTGCAGGGACGGCGGGCAAAGCCCGCCGAACCGCCCAGGGGCGGGGGAGCCAGGAGGCCCGCCGAGATCCCCGGGGCGGGCGGGCCAGTGGGCCCGCCGAGGTCCCCGGGGCGGGCGGGCCAGTGGGCCCGCTGAGGTCCCGGGTGCGGGCGGGCCAGTGGGCCCGCCGAGGCCCCTGGGGCGGGCGGCCCACTGGGCCCCGCCGAGGCCCCCGGGGCAGGCGGGCCATGGGCCCGCCAAGGTCACCGGGGCGGGCGGGCCCAGTGGGCCCGCCGAGGTCCCCGGGGCGGGCGGACCACTGGGCCCGCCGAGTCACCGGGGGCATGCGGGCCACTGGGCGGGTGCCGACCCCCGGCTCGGCCGGGCTGGGCCCGCCGAAGTCCCGGGTGGCGGGCCGGGCCAGTGGGCCCCCCGAGGTCCCCGGGGCGGGCAGGCCAGTGGGCCCGCCGAGGCCCCTGGGGCGGGTGGCCCACCCATCCCGGACCCCCCTGGGCCCGCCGAGGCCCTGGGCGGGCGGCCACTGGGCCCGTCCAGGCCCCGGGGCGGGAGGGCCTGTGGGCCCGCCGAGGTCCCCGGGGCAAGCGGGCCAGTGGGCCCGCCGAGGTCCGCGGGGCGGGCAGGCCAGTGGGCCCGACGAGGGTCCGCAAGGCGGGCGGGCCACTGGGCCCGCCCGAGGTCCCCGGGGCGGGCGGGACCAGTGGGCCCGCCGTGGTCCCCGGGGCTGGCGGGCCAGTGGGCCCTCCGAGGTCCCCCGGGGCGGGCGGGGCCAGTGGCCCGACCAGGTCCCCAACGGGGCGGGGGGCAGTGGGCCCGCCAAGGTCCCCGGAGCGGGCGCGGGCCACTTGGCCCGCCAAGGTCCCCGGGGCGGGCGGGCCAGTGTGCCCGCCCAGGTTCCCCGGGGCCGGGGCGGGGCGGGCCACTGGGAACGCCGAGGTCCCCCGGGGCGGGCGGGCCAGTGGGGGCCCGCCGAGGTCCCCGGGGCGGGCGGGCCAGTGGGCCGCCGATGTCCCCGGGGCGGGCGGGCCACTGGGCCCCCGCCGATGTCCCCGGGGCGGGCGGGCGGGCCAGTGGGCCCGCCGAGGGTCCCCTGGGCGGGCAGGCCGGTGGGCCCGCCGAGGTCCCTGGGCGGGCGGGCCGGTGTGTACGCCGAGGTCCCCGGGGCGGGCGGGCCGGTGGGCCCGCCGAGGTCCCCGTCGGGGCGGGCCGGTGGGCCCGCCGAGGTCCCCGGGGCGGGCGGGCCGGTGGGCCCGCCGAGGTCCCCGAGGCAGGCGGGCCCCGGTGGGCCCGCCGAGGTCCCCGGGGCGGGCGGGCCGTGGGCACACCGAGGTCCCCGGGGCGGGCGGGCCGGTGGGCACGCCGAGGTACCCGGGGCAAGCGGGCCAGTGAGCCCGCCCAGGTCCCCGGGGCGGGCGGGCCAGTGGGCCCGCCCAGGTCCCCGGGGCTGGGCGAGCCAGTGTGCCCGCCCAGGTCCCCGGGGCAGGGGCGGGCCACTGGCCCGCCGAGGTCCCCGGGGCGGGCAGGCCACTGGGGCCCGCCGAGTCCCCACCGGGGTCGGGCAGGTCCAGGGGCGGGCAGGCCAGTGTGCCCGCCCAGGTTCCCGGGTGAGCGGGCAAGGTCCCGGGGTGGGCGGGCCAGTGTGCCCGCCTAGGTCCCCGGGCGGGCGGGCCACTGGCCCGCCGAGGTCCCCCCTGGGCGGGCGGGCCCAGTGGGACCCGCCGAGGTCCCCGGGGGGCGGGCGGGCCATTGGGCCGCCGAGGTCCCCGGGGCGGGTCGGGCCAGTGTGCCCGAGGTGCCCGGGGCGGGCGGCCACTGGGCCCGCCAAGGTCCCCCGGGGCGGGGGCGGGCCACTTGGCCCGCCCTGAGGTCCCCGGGGCGGGCGGGCCTCTGGGCCCGCCGAGGTCCCCGGGTGCGGGCGGGTCCACTGGCCCGCCGAGGTCCCTGTGGTGGGCTGGCCACTGGGTGATAAAATATAGTATTGGTTTTCTTAATGGAAAGGAATTCACACAACTAGTTAAGGAGATTATTATTGATTTACATCACCCTAGTCAGATTATTATTATGTGTTGAATTCCATGTTTACTGATTTAGCACTCATAAATATTCCTAGCGCACTCAATTGCGGTGTTGTTTGTTTTTAGTGCTATTAATTCTATATAACGTGTCAAGGCGACTATTAACACAAAGAAGTACCCCTGGCCTAGCTAAGAGAACATATTATCTTAAGTTGTTAACTTATAATTTATATAACATCGCAATCAATTCTAGATTCTTCGACTTTTGTACTCTATGGATTGATCATAATTTAGTAAACATGGCTGTATATTTTTGGTTTCAAAAGCATATCAAATAGAACGAGATTACATATATCCATAATATTCTCAATTTGGTTGGTGGTTATTAAAACTGTAAATCATTCCTGAGCCATCACTGAAATGACATTTAATAAATAAACTATAGCTATCAAAAGACACACAATGACTGTGACGGGGTGGGCACAAATAAAATGCTCTTATAGGCTTAATTTTACCGAGACAACTCAATCGACTATCTAACTTTGTTCATGGTTGAGGTTGACAAGGGCCAACCACCCACCAGCGTGGAATTATGGAGGTGCACCTGAATTATTACTGTGGTGTTGGAATGGCTTTGGATAGCTGTAGTCTACCCAAAATTATAATAGCGAGACGAAATACATTTAAGAAAGAAACTTTCATATCAAATAAGCAAGATTAAATAACCATGAACAATGTAACATATCCACCAATTATTCAGCATAAACAACTTACGCAAGTCGTTCAAGTTCCCACTCTCCTCCCACCTTCTTATCCTCAACTGTACCGTGGTGGGGGACACACCAACATCACGTGCAATGGGTCGTATCGGGAAGCTATTGTCGCGTAAAGTGACAATTCGTCCTCGCAACGCCAGATTTGTGTCCCTTCGATTCATGGTGAGTGGTTATGAAGTCTGACCTATTTAAAAATCCTGCTGACGACCTCACCTCCGTTGGGATTCAGACTCTGTTTCGAGTCGAGTAAAACAATACATTGCTTCATATATCATTACATCGTTCCTTGATTGTAGGATTAGCCAATAGGGATCATAATCACCATGGTATGAAATAAAGTTACTACTGTTAAATATAATAAGCTCACGTAATTATTGTTCCTGTTAATAATTACATTGAGAACTGAATACTCGTTGAGCACTGCTTCGTAAAATGAGCTCGGTAAAAGTGTTCGCGAATTCTCTAACCTATTTCTCTGTAACTAAGATTCGTATAAGTACGAATTTTTTGATGTAGTGTATTTTTAAGAGAATCATGAATCACAAATTATAAAGAATAGACACTTGTCCTGTACGAAGAGGCAAAAGGCTCGATTAGCCAGAAATGGATATGAACACGACAGTATAAAGAAAAAAAAATTCGCCTACCCTCTCCCTCCACCCCCACTTCCACCCCCCTCCCCTTCCTTCCCTCACCTCTCCTCCCCATCCATTCTCTCTCTCTCTCTCTCTCTCTCTCTCTCTCTCTCTGAATGTTACTTCAGTTTAAGTATATTTTGTACGATTTTTTTATCTATCCATCTATCTAATCTAATAATAATTTACAATGTTGTTTATATCTAACGATTGACTCGGTTGCTGGCATTACGGTACAGTACGGTACGGTTCATATTTAGCCTATGTGTACGGTACGGAATTACGCAATGACAATTTTACCAAAGTACGGTACGGTACTGTTCAGGTACGGAAAAATGTGCAAATTCCGTACCGTACTACCTTACCTCAGGCATGGATATATTACTTTTGCTCTACGTTGAAAACAAGGGAACAATATTAATTAATTATTAATAATAATAACCAGTGATATAGCATTTTTTTTTACTATTATTCTTAGCATCAGCAGCAGTAGCAGCAGCAGTAGCAGCAGCAGTAGTAGTAGCTATTACTATTTTTATCTTGAGGTCAAATTTTTTTTTTTCTTTCTTTAGTGACTATTGATTTGGGTTAGGAGTAAATGATTATAATGATTAGAGTGAGAGATCTGGCATGTATAGTGGAGTAGTAGAAACGATAGACACTGTGATTGATGGTAAAGCTACAGTTATACTTTGTGTTTGGTTACCTCCTTCGCAATCTTCATTTGGACTCAGGGCATCAGCCATATGCTTGTATTACGAAGGTGAAGAAGAGATGGCCGGAACATAAACTGTCGGCATGGTAGCAGAAAATCCGTTTGTCACGCAACTTTTCAACTTTTTTTTTTTAGCAAAGAGAGAGCCGTCTATTGCCTACAGATTGGTTTGAATAGGTAACTGGTTTATAGTTGCTCTTTGTTTTACAAATAAAAATGAGCATTTTTACCGGACATTCATTAGAGTTAAAGCCTTGATTATAGCGCAAAAATTATAGCAAAATCTCGTACTGATACCAGTCTTCATCACAGGGTTATTGACCAAAAAAAAACGTGACTGCACTGTCTGTGAAACCCACAGTAAGGGAGCTTTACCAATTACAATTAAACATTACCTTTTATTCAGGCTTGGAGTAATTGTCATTTATCTGAAATGTTTTTAATTACACGTTTTGAAGTTAACTGTAATTGCGTTTGTTTTTTATTTATACTTAATGGTAATCGTAATTGTAACTGAAAAGTTCAAATAATAAAGTACTTTATTTGAAATTGTTATCCTAGAGCAGCCTCTTACTTTTCGAGAACTCATCTTAACCACATGCAATAGAGAGATGTTTTGAGTCGCTACCCAATTTATTTATTATATTATTAAGGGAGAATGTTAACAAACCAGCTTCCAATTCTAAATTTTTTTTATTCCATTTATTTCCTTTTTTTTGTACAAAGTTTTGCGAAAATGTTTTCCAATATTTGAGTTTTGTATTTCAGTATTATTTCTTATAATTAGCATAATAATTTTCAAACACAATAAACATACTAACAATTTACTTAGGCAAATCATAGGATTTTGTTAATGATAATTTTTCTGCAGTTTCTAAAATATTTTGTTTAGATATGTTTGTTTTGTATTTGTACTAAAGGTATTAAAAGTTACAATTACAATTGTTGCAGAAATTGACTGTAAAAGGACACTAAACTCAAGTATAAACACTTTGCAACTATCTGCATTTGTTTAAGGAAATGGGGTGTGCGAAAGTGTAATTGAATAATAAATTTATATATGTATTTGTAGCTGTGATTACAATTGTGAAATTATACTAATGATCGTATTTGATATTGTTCCCCATTTTGTAATTGAAGTTATAATTGTAATTCGATAACAGGTCAGGTAATTATGATTCGAATTGTAATAGACATAAAGCAAACGTAATTACCCCTAACCTGCTTATATTACATAAGACATGCGACAGTAGCTACTTCATACGAAATGGATAAGCATAAAAAATATGGAAACAAAAATAAATCTTTTTTTAATGTATACATGGGAGAAAAACTGATTAGAAATTCAGTGATTTTTCCACTGCACTTCGGCCCTCTCTTGGGGCACCTGTGAATTAATTGTTCAATCTTTAATCGACTTAATCTTTCTCGGGATCTATGGGGTTCATGTCTGCACCCTTATTTTGGCCATCAACCAATTCAAATCCTCTCGACCTTGAAAACCATTCCTGGACTATCTGGCCGTATGGATGGGGCAGCTGTCATGATGAAAATGACAGGACTAAGTGAAAAGGGATAATTCCGCTGGTGAAGTGAAGGGAGAAAGAAATCTTGAAGAATTTTAACGTATTTTGTTTCACTGATGAAAACCTTCAGTCTTGGTGATATCACTATACCATGTAAGGAATCCAGGCCCACACGTTTACGGTTACAAGCCACTCCTGGCCACTTCGTAAATGTTTCCTTGGTATTATCTGAAGGAAAACAATCTGAATTTTTTTACAATTTACGCGTTGCTTTCCGTAACAGGAAAAAAAAGTATATCTTAGTTTTACCAGACCACTGAGCTGATTAACAACTCTCCTAGGGCTGGCCCGAAGGATTAGATATTTTTTCGTGGCTAGGAACCAATTGGTCACCTAGCAACGGGACCTACAGTTTATTGTGAGATCCGAACCACACTATATCGAGAAATGAATATCTATCACCAGAAATAAATTCCTCCGATTCCGCGTTGGCCGAGCCGGGATTCGAACTTCGGACCACCGAATTGGCAGCCGAGCGCGAAAACCACTCGTCCAGCGAGGAACTGTAACAGGGAAAATAATGATATATATCGGTAGGGGTAAATGTAATGCTAAGTAACAACCCCTGCATTAAAGATAATGTCCTATTCATCTATGAGGATTAATACTTATTACAAGTTTGCATCCTCCAAACCTCTTATACACTAAAACAGCTCGAAAGTGGATTATGGAATTCACGTTAAGAGAGGAACAGCACCACCTTTAGTAAACAGTGTTTCAAACAGACAATTAACAATTTTTCATTATGAAGACATACAGAATTTTAAACGTTATCAATGACAGTAATGACCTGAGATGTTGCAATGCCAGTAACAGCCAACCAATCAATCAGTCCCACTAATCGTGTGATTTAATATATCACTTTGTTCAGTGATAACCATATCACTGCTACAGCAACCCTATTACACGCTAACAAGTTTGTCACCCAATCATGGCTAGACTAAGGTGTTGTATAAATTTTGATAGGTTATCTCCTCTGCTAGTAGTATTCGTTATAGTCTCCAAATGAACAGCAACATATAGTTCTCCGGGCACAGATCGTCGCTCTACGAGAAAGTGGGCTTTCAATACGTGCTGTTGCACAGCATCTTGACGTCTCCCCTACAACAGTAAATAAATGGAAAAGGAGGCAAGCTTAGACTGGGAAATTGACCGACTTTCGATAGCATTTATTTATTTCATTTATTTATTAATTTTTTAAACTATAAACCTTATAAACCCGTGAAATTATGAAACCTAAATTACAGTTGCTTTGGTCCTGTTGAACTCTTATAGTGATTCTTTCTCTTTACTTCCCAGAATACCAAATAGCGTTCCCATAATTAAACAGCTATAATTATCTTGATTATTCTAGGTATCTGCATGTTAATTACCTATTTCAGTTCGAAGACCTCCACCACGAATGACCACCCGTTAGGATAACGACGACATTCGACGAGCAGCATAAGAAGATCCTTTTACCATACTATTACTATTGTGAACATCTGTATTAAATGTTTCGGCTATGACGGTGCGAAGACGTCTGCATGAGGCAGAATACCTCATAGAATTCATGCCAAGAAGGGGAAGGTTTCTCGCCGAACGGCATCGTGCTGATAGGCTTGCCTTTGTTCAACAGTTTGTGGGGGAGGTTATGGAATTTGGTCTCGAGTCGTATGCAGTGACGAAAGGTCCTTTTACTAGCAGAAAGTCACGGCAGAATACATAACTGAAGACCCGAGTAATATAAGGTGAGTTTCTATAATCATTAATAACAGTCAGCCATAATATTATAAGCAAGGGTAATATTATAATCAAAAGATAATATTTTGTCATAACCATGTATTTTCCGAATAAATGAATTATATTGCCACGAGAAGTGTGAAAATAAAAAATTTCTTCATTGAAAAACCCCCCATTAGTTCTATTATGGCCAGCTTTCAGGCATTAAGCAAATGCATTATTAATGTTATGAATAATCACGTAGACAAACTTATAATATAGAGTACAGCCTGTTTACTGAATTAAAGAATATCATAGCATAACGGACTGTTGCAGATCAAAGTTAATGCTATTATAAGTATTAATCATTGCAGATGAATAAACATTCTTAAACTTATTGCAAGGGTTGTTTACTTAGCATTTTATTTCCCAAAACGATATAGCATTATTTTCCCTATTACGAAAAGCAAAGCGTAAATTGTTGAAAATTAGATTTTTCCCCTTCAGATACTACAGAAAAGGGTTGGCAGCCCTGACTTCAGACTAGTAATTCAGGTTATGTTTTGCTCCGTCCTTATTTCCATATTTCAAAGGGATTTTTGACGAAGGGGAAACGTGCTGATATTGCTATAGGAAGCTTTAGTGCCTTGTGTATCTCGGAGACATGTGAAACTGGTGAATTGTGACAGTGATAGGTGAATTGTGGCTTTGTAGTTTAGACTTTAAATTTAAAGCCATTCTGGGAAAAGGGAGCCCCTGTCACCGGGTCCACGGTTGCCATGGTGACATCTCATGTTACCATGGCAACACAGTAGTACCAACAGAAATTGACTGATCATTCCCATTTTCTACGTCACTAAAAATGGGAGTGAGTTATTCAAACGCACTAATACCTTTGGTATTCTTTACCTTGGGCAAGAGAAAGCCAGTGTAGATGACACTCTTGAAATAATAAGTAAACTCCAAGTACGTTAGAGAAGTTTATGGTGGGCAGCAAAATAGTCATAGTAAAATAGTTATCAAACTAGAAGATACTGCAAATAAAACATTCGAAAAAAAGTTGTGAAGGGACTATAGTGAACGTATAATTTCTGTGGATGGAAGGAAAGTAATGTTCAAATTATTAATCTGAGTAGTACTAAAATTGTTGTAACAGTAAAGAATGTCCCATTTTGAAATGCAAAATACACACTTTCAAATATTCTTGAAGAGTATGGTCAGGTGTATAATGTACGATTTCAGAAATATACGTATGGAGATCTTGTAGGAAAAATGACGGGAAACAGGACTGCATTGATGAAGCTGGAGAAACCAATTCCCTCCTCACTTATCCACAGAGGGATCTCAATGCTGTTGCAATACAAGGGGCAAATACCGTACATGCATTAGATGCGGTATTGCAGGCACATTGCAGCAGATTGCTGCATTAATTGGAAAGATAAAGTAAAACATAGTAATACTGTTAAACTTTCCTCCTTAAACTCGAAACCCGTAAACAACCCTATTTTATCTGTAAACCCAAAGGCAAAGCATGGAAAGGAAAATAAAATCATGATGGTACCGACGACGAAACTGTAGAAGAAGGAAACAAGGGAATGGTTGATGACAGAGGTGAACTTGGTGCAAGTAAAGGGTTTGAAGAGAGTGTGAAAAATACAGAAGAAGGTAATGGAAGTGCTAATACATCCAACAAAGAAAACAGTATTAATAATTATGAATTACTACTAGAAAATAATGAAAAGGGAAATAACGACATAGCTGATGATAAGATAATAAGGGTGCACCTAGCATAAGTGGAATGGAAGAATATACCGCAGTGGACGACGACCAAACGTATAATACTGATAATGTAGTATTAAAAGGAAGCTACTATGAAGAGGGAATAGTGAAGAGTATAACTACTGTTGACGTGCATATGGATGGGAAAACGGGAAAACGGGGAAAAGACGATGGCATCTGGAATGAATATGGAAGAAGAGGACTGCGAGGAGGACACGTCCAAGAGGAGGGTCTGGATCCAATTCAGATCTCGAATGCCGAAAATACTACCGCTACCCAGGAGAGATTAAATTAGAAGAGAGAATTCCTTCGATTCTGAATGCATGGATGATGTGATGGTACAGAATCAGACGATTCTCAGTTGCCCTGTAACCAGGAAGAATGGAAGTGGTACAAACGAAGAAAAAAACTTAGTTCTAAGTCGTAATGCTAAAGCAGTAGTAGCAAAAACAAAAAAGTAAATGCAAAAAAGAGAAAATAGAAATACCAGTTCTGAAACAAAAGTACGAACCCCAAAATACCTAGTTAATAGACATGTATTACCCTTAAACAATCATTTTCATTCGTATTGGAACTCTTAAACATTAATGGTCTTTCAGATGTAAACAAACAAGATGAATTTGAATACTTTTCTTATCTATCATAATATTGATATAATTTTGTTACAAGAAACATAATATAAAGACTATGAGCAATATTACTTATTTGTTAAATTATTATGACGTTGTTCTGAATCGACCATAAATATTAAGGGTGGAAACTGCAATAATGATAAATAAGAAACTAAATGCTGAGATAATAAGCATTTATAAACATGCTAGCTCTAGACTAAGTATGATTAGTAGTAAACATTCAAGGAGAAGAGATTATTGTTAGTGTATTTATGCACCCTCTGGGGCGAATTGTCAGGGTGAAAGAGAAGAATTTTTTGAGGAAGTTATGCTCCCTCTTATGCAAAACAATGTGAGTAGATGTATTGTTGGAGCTGATTGGAATTGTATTATAAGTAATAAGGATTCTTCTGAACCAAAAAACTTCTAATTTTTCAAATACGTTAAAACAAATTGTCAGTGTTTTGAAATTGAAAGATGTACATAATATTATCCACAAAATTCCTGAATATACATTATGAGGAAAAATTATGCTGCAAGATTAGATAGAATATATATGGCTGACTTAATCGCAAATGTGAAATTATTCAAAAACAGTAGCAGTATCATTTTCTGATCACACTTGTTTTTTATGTGATGTTAAATTAGATAATGTGTTACAATTTGGAAATCATATTGGAAACTTAATGTTTCTCTCCTTGAGGTTTCGGGAGTTAAGGAGGATTTAAAGACCATTGGATAAAATGGAAAAGAGAGAGATGTAATTATGACTCCATGCTTGAATGGTGGGAGAAACTAGTAAAGGTTAAAGTTAAGGAATTTTATAGTAAAGTGGGTGTATGAAAAAGAAAATGATATATAATATGTTGAATATTCTTGAAAATAGACTAAGGTCTTTACACGAAACTGCTTACCAGACAGGGAACCCTGATATGAAGAAATAAGAGATTGAGTTTAAATAGAATCCAAACAATTAGGGATGAACTGAACGAAGGTATTAAGATAAGAACAAGATTAAAAGACATACAGTGTGGTGAGAAAAATATCAAATACTTAATTGGTAAACAACGAGAAAGGCAAGTTAAGAAAATTATGACTTGTGTGAGGGATAAGTGGGGAACAGAAGTACGGTCCTTTCCAGCCATTCAAACGTCTTGTAAGCAGTTTTACTCAGATTTGTACTCTTGTGATATAGGAGATCAAGATATGCAAAAAAAAACTTTTAAAATATATAGAATGTAAACTTGATGATGGTGATAGGGAATTAATAGAACAGGAGTTTGATAAGAAAGAAATACTTCGTACAATGAAAAAATTTGCAAACAGTCGAACTCCAGGTATTGATGGGCTCCCAGCTGAATTTTATATAGCGAACTGGATATCATAGGCGATGATTTTACTGAATAGTAAATTTTATATAAGAATTATGAAATTAGGAGGGTTCGCAATATAAGGGTATAATTACACTTATAAAGAAGGATGGTGATGAGAAAGACTTGAAAAATTGGAGGCCAATTTCCCTACTTTGTGTAGACTATAAGATCATAGCGAAATTACTAGCTGAAAGAATGAAATTAGTAATGGGGAAAATCATTAATGAAGGTCAATACTGTTCAGTTCCCGGGAGAAGCATTGTACAATGTAACATGCTTATAAGGGATATTATGTATTATGTTAATGAGAATGATAAGGAGGCAGCATTTTTAAAGCTTGATTGGTACAAAGCATTTGATATGGTAAATATAAAATTTCTGCTGAAAATAATATGTGTAAATCGGATTTGGGGAAAAATACGTTTGGTTGGATAAAAAAAAATGTTGTACGAAAATGCTGAGAGCGCATTATGTATAAATAACTTCATTGGTGAATTTTTCGCAGTATCCAGATCGGTAAGACAAGGGTGCCCTTTGAGCATGATGTTGTATGCCTTGTACCAGGAACCTTTTATGCAGCCTTAAACGCAACACTCTGTTACGCCACTATTCCTGCCTGGGGGCTTTACGATCAAAGCCATTGGTTATGCAGACGACACGAATATCATCATTTGCTCTGATAATAGTTTATTAGAAGTCGATAGAATAGTTGGAGAATTTGAAAAGGCAACTGGAAGCAAAATTAATAGAAATGGAAAATCTAGAATTTATGGCATGGGGAAATGGAAATTTAAGAATGTATGGCCGATTGATTGGATAAAAAAGGAAACCGCGTATTTATATACCTTGGGGATTTTTCATTGCAACAATTATCAGCTTACGCTACAACAAAACTGGATAAGTGATAAATGCATTAGTGTGTCAAAGTAAATCGCTCTTTGGCAGAAAATTAACAATCTTTCAAAGGTCTGCTTATATCAATACCTGTTTATTAGCAAAACTTTGGTATGTTGGCCACATATATCCTTTAAGCAATAGTTACGGGAACTTGATTGAGAAGATATGTTTCAAGTATTTATGGAATGGTAGATATGAACCCGTGAAAAGAACTACTGTGTATAGGAAAAAGAGGGAAGGAGGTCTGAATATGTTTAACTGTGTAACCAAAGCCTTTGCATTATTAATCAACTCTTTTCTGAAAACTTATATAGGTAGTAAGGGTGTGCAATATTTGTTATTACATTATACTTCCCTAAGATTGGTGAACTTGATACCCAGCGAAGTAAGTGAAGGTTTAGTGGGTAACCATCCCAGTCCTTATTATAGTATTATTTTGGATGGAATAGATACATGTATCGATTGTCCCATGTTTCCAATAATTCCCAATAAGATTTTGTACCATTTTTCACTGAAAAAAGTACCTATTACTGTTGAATCAAGATATCCCCTTTTTAACTGGAAATTAATATGGGTAAATTTTCATGAGAGTAAATTTATAAGTGTTTTTGATAAAGATCTAATATATAAGTATCTACATGATGGTATAATGACAAAACAAAGATTGTACACGTTTAATTTAAACCTGTCTGGAAACAATTATGCGATCATTGCAATATGATAGAAACAAGTACAATTCATTTGTTTTATTTTTGTAAGAGAAGCAGACCTGTATTTGATTGGTTTCTTAAGTAGAATTGAGGATATTTGTGGTTTTTAAGCCTCAAAATAACATCAGGTTTTTATATTTTGATATAAATTGTAAAGATCTTCGAGTCAAGAATATATGTATTTTATTCCTGTGTTCTATATCACAACTATGTGGTCATGCAGAAACACAAATTTATTTGCCTGAAATATAAGGACCGTGTACGAATGAAGTGCATGCAATACAAAGAAGATATAAAATTAATTTTTGATAATTCTCATAAGATTACGAAAACCTTTTTGGATATTCTTGGAAGGATTTAATTCATTATAGAACGGTCATTTTATATTTAGTAGAATCAAATCATGCTGATTTCATCGTAAAGAAATTATTGTAAAAAATTGTATGTAGATTATTAAATAAAAAAAAAAAAATAAAAAAAAATAATCACGTAGACAAACTTATAATATAGAGTACAGCCTGTTTACTGAATTAAAGAATATCATAGCATACGGACTGTTGCAGATCAAAGTTAATGCTATTTATAAGTATTAATCCTTGCAGATGAATAAACATTCTTAACTTATTGCAAGGGTTGTTACTTAGCATTTTATTTCCCCAAACGATATAGCATTATTTTCCCTATTACGAAAAGCAAAGCGTAAATTGTTGAAATTAGATTTTTTCCCTTCAGATACTACGAAGAAATTTACGAGGTGACCAGGAATGGGCAGTCACAGTAAACGTGTGGGGCTGGATCTTCTTATATTATATGGTATGGATCATCCAGGATTGAGTGGAGGTGGCTCACTGGTGAAAATACATTGAAATTCTTCAGGATTTCTAACTTGTTTTACTTCAACAGCGGAATTATTCCTTCCCTCCTGCTCCTGTCATTTTCATTCCACGACCGCTGCCCCATCCATACGGCCAGAGTAGTCCAGGAATGGTTTCAAGGTCGAGAGGATCTGCAGTTGCTTGGCTGGCCAAGTAAGGATACAGACATGAACCTCACTGAGAATATTTAGGATAATTTGGTAAAATGTGGGGAATCTGAGAGGGAGAGGAGACCAGATCAACTATGAACCTCTGGGAACACAATGGAAACTCTTCCACAATCGACCACAGATCGTCAGAAACCATGAATCTTCTATGCCTACAGATTGCAAGAGGTGATCTAGAAGGAATGTGGCTGGATTTCTCACTAATATTAAAATTAAAGTAAAAATTGAGTGTGTATATTTGGATTACCTCATGGTCATGATTATTATAATTTATTTATTAGAGAGGTGAATTTGATATTTTAAAGGAGTTTCAAAAATCTAAAGGGAATTTCGCTACCCTGATTTTTTCTTTAAAAATTATCTAAAAAGATAACC
This sequence comes from Macrobrachium nipponense, assembly GCF_015104395.2. Classification (NCBI taxonomy): domain Eukaryota; kingdom Metazoa; phylum Arthropoda; class Malacostraca; order Decapoda; family Palaemonidae; genus Macrobrachium; species Macrobrachium nipponense. The sequence continues at coordinate 5,047,408 of NC_087218.1, forward strand.
TTAGGACAATATAATCAAACTACATTTTTCTAAATAGCTCTTTCCACAATGGACAGGTAAATGACTGAAGGGCTGTTTAACAATAGAGACGTCTGTCTATTATCCTCACACGAATGATGATAAGAGCGAAAGGAATTTCTGTCCGTATGACATTAAAACATTTATCACAATTAATATATTAGAAAATATAAGCCAAGTAAAATATGTTTATCCATATCATGTAATAATTATTGTAATGACGGCGTGTAGGGTATAACATCTACTGTATATTCAAGAGGGAAATACAAACCCAACATCGGTACAGCAAAAGCAAGAAGCTTGTCAGTTTGAATTACATTTTAGAATTCCAAAACCTGTAAGACGACTTAACAACAAGAACTCAATCCCCGTCACCACCCCCCGAAAAAATATATATGCATATATTAGTTTAGTCAAGATTAGACTGTGTTAATGACATATCAAAACTGCATACTTAGCGCAGTGGTATTTCTAGATGACATGTCACTTTAAATTAGCTGATATGAGAGAGAGGAGAGGAGCTAAGGTGTCGGACACTTTCAACAAGTTCATAGTGTTTGGTATGTTCAATGAAGTGCTGCTGCGCTTCTCTTTATAGCTTCCTATTATATTATTGGTAGGAAACGCACTGCAACCGATACTATAAACTTCGCTTACGTGATAAGGTTAAAATATCCTGGTTATTGATGTTCGTGATTCTCTCCAATACCAATATAACTCTAAATTTTTTATCATTTTAAGTATTGCGTAATGCATATGACCGATATATAATAACAGACACGGTGGTAAGATAACGACCTAGACGAAAGTTAAATGGAATCTTAATAAACAAAATTATATTAAAAGTGAGACAGTAATCTTAGTTACAGTGATATAACCTGCTCAGATTTCTTTTTTTTTCTTTTACTCCGTGTGAGTGTGTGTATGTGTGTGTGTTGTTTCTCCAACCATACCTAATGACTCCTCCCACTGAAAGAATTCCAGAGCTTATTGGTGGAAACTCTTGCTAAAAGAGGAAGAGTCCTCCCCCGTCCCCCTCAGTAAACACTGTTACCATATATTTTTCGAAGTCCCTCAAGAAGGTGTACCAGGGAAACCGGTGTCCAACTGTACATAAACATTAACAATATATATTTCTGCATCTTGAAGTGTTACTTTAATAGCCAAACACTCAGTACCATTGACTTTACTAGCACAGTAGTATGATGCTGGAATAGTATTTTTTATGCAAATTATTAAACCTCTGCAATTTGTGGATTAATCAGCTTGTAATTCAAAATGATAGTATCCATTAATTTGTAGTGAGGAAACGTTTCTACCTACTTCCTGCAAAGCTATAACATCAACATTTGTAGACTGAGTATATGCATGCAAATCAGTAATTCGTTTTCTTAAACTATTTATATTCCAGGATATAATATGGAGTTTGTGCTATTTTGAGTAATACTCTTTCTTAACTTACTTGCAGAATGAAGAATATTCATTTTCAGCTCATTGGTTGGACTTTCCATATATTCGGTTATCGAATCAAGAATGAGGATAAAATCTCCAACCACATTTTTCACATAATCTGGCTTATTTGCCGACAAGCCAGCCTTGCATGCAACTGGGCTTTCACCAGCACCATTATCATATACCTCTGCAACCTCAACATTTTGAATCACCTTTCATTAAGAATAACCTTATTTTCCAAATATATACTATTCATAGTAACTCTTAATACCTAACACGGCCGGCCTGTTTAAGTTCTTCAATCTCTTTACGAAATTCTGAGATAAAGTTATAATGAACTTGCGTCTCCTCACGAGATTTATTCTTGACCAAACTTTGGTTTTGCTGTTCCATACGCTTTTCCCAGAAATTCTCACTAACCACTGGAACCTGAGTATGAATAAAAGCAGAACTATCATTTCTTGATTTTCATTATTTGTCTTTAGCGAACGATCACTTCTGGGCCTTCGAGGACACACTCTTGAGCTGGCATTATGTGCACCTCCACAATTACAGCATTTTGGTTCGATTATTTCCTTTTCCTTGATTTTGTCACCACACCCTCGACTCGTGGGATTTACCACAAATCGACAGCGATGCTCATTTAAGCACTTTCCAGGCCATATGATGATCCCACTTGCAACACCTTACTTAAACACATGGACAAGGGTTGTCACGTGATACACAGCAACACGTTTACATCCTAGGCACTTGATAAATACTCTCTCTATTGGAGGACCCTTAATAAGTGCAATTAATTGTGGTTTAGGGACATACTCACTACTAACTTTGACTTTTCTACGCTTTGCCCATATGAATAGCTCGTCAACTAGTACATCTTCTGGATCCAAATAAGTAGGGTTGTCAAAAATAATTACCTTTGTACATACACCAAACGGATCCTTTGGTTTTTCCATTACAATATTTTCAAAGCCACTTTTTGTTAAAAAACCAACAGCTACCTCATCCTTCACTGTAATATATGGGATGTTTCGTTCCTTCCTTAATTAGAACCTCAAATTCTGGATGACACTTGGACAGCCGAACTGCCCTCGAACCTGATCGTGAAACCAATACATTCTTGGAAAATACAGCCGAGGCCTTTTATAGCATTCATAACGTTACCTCTTTTGTTGTAGAGCCTTCACCTAAAATAATTTCTCCAGCACTGCCCATCAGTTTCCTTTTCTTCTGTTTCTTACTTTGGACTATGATAAAGGGTTGCTCGTCATCGCTGCTACTAGACACATCTAAATCCATTATGACGATCTGCCGAGCTCCATCCAAGCCTATATTGCTGCTGTTAATAGGTATTCTCGGCCATAAACCATCCATGAACGGCCAGATCCCTCTAATTGTCCGGTAAATAAAGTAAACTTCAAAAAACAACTACAACGGAGGGAACACGTCCTTCCTTGACGCCTGCTGCTTTTGGGTGGCAATTGGCTGTCCTGTTCCTTGTCCGGAAAGGAAGCAGGATTGTCAACATTAATGGAGGCTTTAGCATGGAATTAAAGGCAAAGGACGACGTAGCCTTTACAATAATTTAATTAATTAAAGGTGTTAATTGATTCCCGTGAGGAATACTTTGTCATTTTCGATCAAAAAATGAGCAAATATTTCTAAAAAGGTTGAAAAATCTCTCGTTTAAAAGTCTTAAAAGTTGGTATTCATGAAACATCAAAGACTATTCATATCAAACATCACGAATCATTTGAATTTTATTTTAATGGAAATATTGCCATTTTGGAGATATATTCAATAAAAGTAATTGTTTTTGGTTGAAAGTACGTTTCGAGTTTGCTAAAATTCATGGAAATAGAAAAATTGAAGTTGCGATAAGTTGGGATTTGTTACTTAGAATCATCAACATTAAAATTCCAGGATACGATAGGAAATCGAGAGCAGCCCTGGGAATATGAACAATTATAATGGAATGATATATATTGTAAAAGGATGCAATTTCCATCAATTTGTATATGAAATACATCCACGTTCTCCCTGCAAAAAAAAGCGGAAATACATTTGCACTTGGTAAACCTGTGATCCACAGTACATAGACAAGGAAATGAAACATATAAGAGAGGTTTTCACGAGACTGGGATACCCAAAATATTTTATTGACCAAGCGTTTACCAAGGCTAGAAAAAAACTTTTATAATCCACCGACCGGGAAATTACGAATTCAAAAGTAGTCAGTGTATTCCGCTTCCTTATCATCATAGTTTGGAAAGGGTGCAACATTTATTAAAACAGAATAGGGAAAATAGGTTTGGATTTAGCTTTAGGTGTAATACCTCGTTAAAATCAAAGTTGATTTAGGAATCATGAAAAGAAAGGAAAGATGACGTTGGAGTTTATGTGGTACCGTGTAAAGATTGCAATAAGGGTTATTATGGGGAATCTGGCAGGGGATTAGGTATAAGATTAGAGGAACATAAGCGATCATGTAGGTTGGGATCGAAATATAGTTCAGTTGCCAGACATACGTTAGAGTTAGGGCATTTGAATTGACTGGGAAGGAGCGAGAGTAATTTACAAACAAAGATAATAACGCAAGTAGACGCAGGGTAGTTGAAGGGGCTCTTATTAAATATTTTAAACGTGTTTGATTTTAACAAATCATTACCCAAGAGGATGCTTTTTTAAATTATTTGGTTCTTAAAACTGTAAATATCAAACAGACGTTGTTTGCACCACTCCTACTGCCCAGGTTGTCTCTCTTTCTCCTGCCCAGGCATTGGAAGGAAGAACCCCCATTGCAGGTGCCGATGCAGAAGTTTTGGACGAGGGGTAACAGCCGAACACACAGAGGAGGTAGTTCAACCACGACGATCGGCTCGTCTTTTGGAGACATTTGAACGAGGGAATAACATAATTAAGAGAGTTTGTTTTGGTGGTTATCTCCCTTGGAGACGTTTCCAGAGTCCTGCCTGTCCTTCGAAACTTTTTTGTATATAATTTTTGAAAAGGAAAATCAGTACGGCTGATGAGGTCTACTGATCAAGTAGACGAAAGCTCCCGTTTTTTATGTATTTTTAATACACATTTTTCATACTGTGGACTTTGATTACTTGAAGATATATATATATATATATATATATATATATATATATATATATATATATATATATAGATAGATAGATAGATGATAGATAGATGATGTATGATATGTGTGTATATATATATATATATAGATATATATATATATATATATATATATACTATATATACTCATATATACATCTATCTATATATCTATCTATCTATATCTATCTATATATATATATATATATATATATATATATATATATATATATATATATATATATATATATATATATATATATATAATATATATATATATATATATATATATATGTATATATATAGATATATAGATAGATAGATGTGATTATATATATATATATATATATATATATATATATATATATATATATATATATATACATATATATAAATACAACATATATATAAATACTCAAAATAAACACTCATGCCGTAAAAATATGTGCATCGGTATAATCAAGGCTTTAAAACTCAATGTCCGGTAGAAAGACTCAATTTTTCTTTGTAACACAATGTAACTATAACCAGTTACCTACTCAAACCAATATGGAGGCAATTAGCGGTTTTTTCATGGTTAAAAAAGTTGAAAAGTTGCGTGGTAAACGCATTTCTGCAACCATGCCGACAGTTAAGTTTCCGTGGTGGCCATCTCTTCTTCACCTTCGTAATAAAAGTACTATATTGCTGATACCCTGAGCCCAAATGGGGATTACGAAGAAGGTAACTAGCTACAAGTATATTAACAGTCGCATTACAATAGATCATAGTGTCTATTGTCTTACTACTCCACCATGCATTCAGTTATCTCACTCTAATAACCTTTACAGTAGGTACCACTACCAGAGAGAGAGAGAGAGAGAAATGAGTGGATCAATGCATAAATAAATCAGTCAGCTGGCAGCTAACAACCGACTGGATCGTTAGATATATACAACAATACAACAATGTATTATTATTGGGAGATAGATAGATAGATAGATAGAAAAAATACAAATTAAGTTTAAACTGTAGCACTTTCAGAGAGAGAAAGAAGGGAAGGTGAGGGAAGGAAGACGGAGGGGGTTGGCGGTACAGCTGGGGGTGGAGGTAGGCGGAGCTCTCTACTGGTTGTGGTTCGTATCCAATTTCTGGCTAATCGAGTTTTTGCCTCATTGTACAGGGACAAGCGTCTTTATTCTTTACAATGAGTGATTCATGATACTCTTATAAATTACGGCACTGGGTGTAATACACAATAGAAAATCTCGTACTGATACGAGTGTTCCTTACAGAGTTATTGCTGAAAAACGTGCTTGCACTGTCTGTGAAACCCATAGTAGGTTCGAGCTTCTAATGGACGTACGTCACACTGGGATCAGGACCTAAACCCGCGACCCTTTTTGGTTTTTTATATTACTTTAGTTTTTGAAGATATGAGTTATGTCTAGTTCTTGCAAAATTTTGGGGTGTTTGGGCCTCGTTAGGACCCACTATCTGTTGAAGCAAACCGAAGAGGGTTGCTGAACTTTTTCTAAAACATTTTTATTTCCACGAAGATAAAATTAAAAAGGAAATAACATTTTGTTAGAGCAGATAATCCTCTGAGGAGAAAGAATTGCGCTCATTTATTATTATTATTATTATTATTATTATTATTATTATTATTATTATTATTATTGAAATACATAGCTGTTTCAACGGCATTTAATTTATATAGAATCTTCTCAATTCTATATAAATTAAATGCCGTTTGAAACAGCTATTGTATTCAATGCTACTGCCCCCTCAGAGAAGGCCCCCTTCCTTATTATTATTATTATTAACTTGTCGATTTTTCTTATCAGTTTTATTACGAGTATATAGTTGTCGTAAATTGAAAGCCACTCCTTCCATAGGATAAACAAAGAAATGACGAGCAGCAGGTATGTAGTACAAGCGCATGGAATTAATTACAGCAAGCAGGAGCAGCGTTTCCCCGTAATTCTGAGAACAGCCTCATAATAAGAATCACTGCTTTTGTCGGGTCAGAATTGAGTTAGGTATGTTTTGATGCTGTTATTGAAGGTGAAAGAAGCCTTATGCCGGCGCGCAATCTTGCTCAAGGAGCAGACCGTCATTGGATTGTTATTATTTTCAGAATAAATAACCCAATTCATATGGAACAAGCCCACCACAGGGGCCACTGACTTGAAATTCTTGAAGCCCTTGAAGAATGCTATGGTGTTCAGTAGAAAGAAGAAAGAGGAGGTGAAAGGAAATGCAGGGAGAAGAGATCTCGCTTATTAAAAAAGAAGATATAAAGATGGCCGTGATATAATTGGCAATGAATTAAAATCACTGTGTTATTATTGTAGATGAAGGCGGTTTTATGCCAGCACGGAGTATCACTCTTGGAGCAGCCTCTGAGTGAAGCTTCAACCCGCAGAGGAGAGAATAAAGGTTTGACTTGAGAGACTGAGGAACCTACTGGAGGAGAAATGGTACGAAACCCTACGGGAACCCCCCTTCGCGTTTCACTCAATAGGTTAATTGGTAGTTAGATCGACTGTTGGGTCATTTCTGAGGCCGTTCAGACAAAGAAGAAGACCTGAAAGGAAAGTTGGTAAGGAAATAAAGTTGAAAGGTAAGTGGATGGAAACGGAAAGACAATTCCATGACTGAACCTAATAAGGGAAATGATGAAGGTGACAGATGACTGAATCAGGGAAGAGAATGAAATAAAGTTGGAAGAACAAGATCAGTGATAATACAGAACAATAACGAATAAGATAAATGGAAAGTTTCCTGAAAAAAGTAGATGTTTCAAAGCAACTTGAAACTGAAATAATAAAAACAAAGATGATAAAAGGTAAATATGTCAATAAAATGATAAATAAGAACTTCATGGATAGAAGTCAGGGTCTTCTACCCTCAGTGCGGGGAAAGAGCAAAGAAGGTCACAGCAGAACAGGAAGATAATAAAAAAAGGGCCAGGATAAGGCTGTCTGAGGTCATAATGACGTCACATACTGTCCTCAGAGGTCACCAGAGGCTGTTGCGACTTGTTCTCTTGGCAGAGCAACTTTTGCTGCTTCGAGCTTGATCGAATGCAGTATAGTATATTAACCTTCTAATGACGACGAATAAGCAACAAAAATTCCTAGATATTGCAATGCGGCAATGTTGCAAGACAGGCGAAATTCTCATGAATAGTCAGAAGGGTATAGACTAAGGATTTGTTTTTCGTCGAACAAACCAACTTTTCCTTCAGACAGTATATATTGACGAAATTGCAACAGGCCTTTCCTTTCAGTACTTCAGTATTGCAATCAGACTAAGATTCGTCAGCAAGCAAAGTTATAATAGCAGAAGGATTTGTTGGCAAGCCAGATTGGATCTCCTTTCGAACTGGATAAAACGCAGCTTAATGACCCGCCAGTGACGAATATATTTCGCAGTTGCAGGATATTAATGATTTGTACCATTACACTTCCACAATCAAAGCACTTCTGCCTTAACCTCAAAGTAATGAAACGGCAATTCTCAGTGATTTTGGAGAGTAAAAAGAAAGTTTACCTTCGAGTTGGAAATATTTTATTTCATTTTGTATAATTAGGCTGAAATAAGATATATTATTGCAAAAAGTGGTACTGGCTTCGTATACTAACTTCAATCGCTGGGTGACAATTCATGTGTTTTTAACCACTATTATAGTCCTTCCTTAGGCATTGCCTAATACTTTTCTGATGTTCTGCTTTCATAATATTAGACGAATGAGTCATCGGTTAAATCAGATGAGTTTAGGAAGAGAGGACGAATCTGTATTCGATCTTTTTTTCTGACAAATGTTGGGATCGTATCTTAAAGCATCAATAATAAGGTCAGTTAATCTTGAAGGATTTTAAAATACGTATATAATGATCAGCCATTTCGTCTCATTATAAGTTTATTTTCGTAGATTCCCTCTCCCCCAAAAATAATGTAAATTGTATGTATGTTCAGAGTAAAAGATGGCTAGACCTTGACGGTCTAGGAAACAGTGACAACAGAGTTCTCGGAAGACCCAATCTTTAGTTTATTATGCAAATTAGTCTGTAGTAAGTCCAGAAACATGAGGTGTACGTGAATCACTTTTGATTGGTCATATCACGCCCAGGACTGCAGTATTTTTGTCCGAAATACGGTGTTGAATTTCAATTTGTTGGTGCCTGGATCTTCAAATCGTCTATGACGGGCAGGTGGCATTTTCGCTCTGGGGAAGGGGGGACTGGTAGGCAAGTTGGTTTTCGTCGTATTCCTTTATGTCGAAAATCCGTTGGGTCATTTTTCCTATATACGAAATACTCAATTCGAACTGAAGCCGAATTTAGACATCCCAATAGGCTCATAATTTTAAATTAAGAGAAAAAAATGGGAATTGAGAATAATCTGACTAGTGTCCTCACCCATCTTTGTAAATTCAGTTGTTCATTTACGCTGGATTTCAATTTATTATTTGTATATACAGTTTCATCTGATAATGAATGGAAAAGTCCCAGAAATCGTCTCCTTTGACAGGAGGCTAAAACTGAAATCGTGCTGAAAGGTAATAGTATAGCCTTTGAACACATGATAACTTCCTATAAACACCTCCCATTTGGACACATGATGACTTCCTATAATCACATGACCATTACAGTTTCGTTTCCTTTATATAAACTTAATCAAGACTATAAACAATTACTATATTTGGACCCAAATCATTCAATTAAAAAAGAAAATTTTGCAAGAACTTTATTCCAGAACTACTTTTTCAGAAGGCTTTCTTGAAGGACAACACATATCCACACTCACTGCAGTGTTCCACACGGAGGTGCAGTGTGCAACATGCTAATAAATAATAGGAGCAATGCGGTAATGTTGCAACGTTGCAAGCAACGAAAATTCGTCAAAAGCAGGAATGTTCTTCAGAGCCTCAGGAACAGTATAGGTACAGGGAGAGAAAAAGTCTTCCCATCTCACAGGATGAAATGGCATTTATTGTTGAACTTTCAGTGATGAATGCGTAAGTGCAGAGTGACAATATTTTGTCATTACCTTGCAATACGACGGTGTTGAAAGTGAAGAGAAATTCGTCAACATAGCTGGATTGGGTCCAGGATTTGTCTCAGGGGGCAAACCAGCTTTACTTTGAAATGAAGGGGTGAGGATGTGGACATGGTTGATGTGGATATGTGGATGAGGATGTGGATACAGGGGGTATAGATATGTGGGGGAAGATGTGGATGTAGATGTGTCACATAGAATAGACAGTGGGTCAGTGTGGTTATGTGGTTGATCAAGGGGTGGATGACGTTGGTCTGTGGGTGAGGAACTGGATGTGGAGGCTGTGGATAATATGTCACATACGGCAGAGTGTGGCCATGTATGTGGGTGAGTCTGTGGAAGCGGTGGGTATTGGCATGATGTGGGTGGAGGGTGGGTGTGGATATGTGGGTGAGAGAGAGTGTAGGGATGAAAATAAACCGCCATAAAATAATTTAAACAGGAACAAAAATCACGGGCATAGCGAGATTAGAGGTGTCATAAAGGCGTAAACCATAAACTATAAAGCACAGAAAGCGACCATATAGATAAGCACAATAAGGGCGAGAATAGCATGAATTTGGTTAGACAGATTGGTCTTTATGAGGTGGTTGAGGATCTTGGCGGTTCAGCTTTTGTCAACCGACTTCCGTTACTTTAATATCTGGTTGATTTCTGGCGTTACACTCTACAAATATACTTCAGAAGAAATAACATTGAATGACCTTTGCAAGAGCGTATATCTTTGCATGAAGAATCGACTATGCAGGCATTTATGAACGCACGAACACCGAAAAGTAAAGCAAGATGGACGGTTAAGAAGGTCGACCACATACGAACTCTGTGGCCGCCGTCACACCTGCGTTCGATTCCTTGCGAAAGGTTCTGATAATTTCGGAATATTCGCTTTTTTATGACAATTTTCTTAATATATAATTTTGTCAAGTATGACGGAAATTGATGTTCGAAGATGACTTAATACTGATTTTTGACACGTACGTGAAATTATATTCATGGGAGGTAAACGAATCCTTGCCGTAGCTTTCGGAAGCGTCACATAGGCCTAGTCCTGATTGCAGGCTCTGCCTCTCTCTATCTCTCTGATATCATTGTTATATATTGCTATTATAAATAACGCTGCAGTATTACTGGTATTTACTCAAATATTATTATTTTTATTATAATTCTATTCACTTACCTCCGATAAAACTGCGACAGTGAATTCTCTGTCCAATGCACCTGCGACAGTGGGTTCATGGTGAAATTGAATTCGCTCTGACAGTGAATTTTATTCGCGTACATAAATATTGTCACTCTCGTTTCCCCAACGGAAGAGGCTTATAATACTACTATGTATGTGTCTGTCGTCACATATCTCTAGGCACTACATACTACATGCGTCAGTTATATTGGCAACTTCCCCATTGATCATTGTGTCATCAGCACTTTGTCACGCCTGTCTGTCTGTCTGTCACAAGTTCCAAAGCAGTCTTGAGTCAATCATGCAAATCTCATATACACATATCGGCCATTTTCCAAAGTAGTCATAATTAATAGGGAAGAAGGTGAATTGATGTTCAATTAAGTACACGAGGTCACGCCTGACCTTTGCCACCTACTGGCTGAATGTTTGACCACCATATCTATTTTCCAGTCAATCCATTTTCATACATTTTTTTTTTATCGCCGGAAGTCTAATTGCACTGCAGTCTTCCGTTCACAATTTTAGTACCACGTGAACCCACCACCGCCATCTTTGTTCCTGACTCTGTTGGTTGGTTGGTGGTTGCTGTCTGTTTTCTATTTTTTTATTTATTTATCTTTAGATTGTACAGATTACATAATTCAAGTTTTATTTCTTGATAATAGTATAATTCTGTTTAGCAAAAGTTCCAATGTTCTCATTTTAACCTTAATATTAACTTGTCATAATAATTTTGTAATATTATTAAAAAGTAAATTCTACATAATACGGTTTTCACAAGACATTTCTTAATGGTGTATAATGGTTGAGGTTCATCGCGATGAATGCTTGTATGAAGAAGATACTGCTCCTCCTCCTCTCCTCCTCCTCCTCTCCTCCTCCTCCTCTACCTCCACCTTCTGTGGTCTGTGTCCTTTGGGTGAAGGTTTCTCTCTCCTGCTCCCGATTCCTCTGCTAATTCACTGTTGCACTGACTGAACTATTTTACTCCAGATATTGGTTGCCAGTCTGTACAATCTCTGATTAATTGGCTCTGCTTTGTATTTTTTGTGTATTTGTTCTATTATTCAGATCTTCATCTTCTCGGTTGTTTCTCACTGCAGACCTTTGTAATTTTGTGTAATGCATTTATATTGGAAGTCGATGCTGCTGAACACGTGGGTATTGGTGGATATCCCATTATTGGTCTTATCATTAGACTTTTGTGGAAATGAATCTCAGTATTTGTGTTCTTATTCCTAAACTTCTGAAGAAGAAGAAGAAGTTCCAATTGCACAACTTCCTCTGAATGCAGGCTGCTCTTCCACAGTCCCCAACATAGTCCAGGCCCTGATGTTACAGACCCGTATGCATTTTTTTGTGCCTTGAATTTTCAATTGCCGTGAGTAGTATGACCCTTGACCTTTCTTCCTCATTCGGTCAGGACAAGTCCGTTTAAATATGACGTCTGTCTGTCATACGAAAAATTTACTTTTTTTAGTTAATGGGCTACAGAAGTAAATTATACTTCTATATAAAGGCCTGTCCACACGAGCGGGCCTGATCAGCGTGCTCCGGGGTTGACGGGCAAATTTTGGCGGGCTCACCCGTGAATGTTGTCCACACGGGTGAGGCGATGGAGAGGTGGGCTTGCCTGACGATGCCAGTAGTGTGTTCAGTGCGGTACGATTAACATGGTGCCTACCGCAAAGAAGAAGATAGTGTAGCATGATAATTACTTTGTGTGTGATAAAAAAGAAGAGAATATGGTGCAAAGAATGGTTCCGTAAAAAAAATGTATGCGGTTAACGTATGTCTGCCAGGGTCGAAATTATAGCCATTGGGCACCACCATGGTGATTTTGCTACAAGACCCATCGGGCAATTTGAGGTTTGCCCGTCAAGTGTGCTCGTTAGAGGGGAAGTCCGTCAATCAGGCCCGATCGTGTGGACAGGCCTTAAGGGTTTTCAATGGTTAAGATCCATTTCTGGCAATACTTTTGGAGTTTGAGAGGCCATTAACCCAGAAATCAAATGTATAGAATTATTTATATATTTACAGGGTAGGTTTTTCTTAGCAGTGTCGTGAGGAAATTCAGAGAGCTATTCATGTTCTTATGAAGTTTTATATATATATAGATATATATATATATATATATATATATATATATATATATATATATATATATATATATATATATATATATATTCATGAGAGAATTTGACTTGTTCTTTCTTTTCCAGTCTGTTGGGTGTTGACTGAAGAGAAGATTCGAGATTAGAAATGATTTCTGAACCCTCAACCTCAGATGCAGGTGATAGCTGTCCATTGATAGAAGGCATACAACTGTCAACTATCAGAAAAGAATTTGATGTGAAGAAATGTATTCTATGTCAACAACATAACAAAAATCATAAGGTCACATCAGGACTTTACGTACAAGAAAATATTAAACGTGCTGCTTCCATCAGACAGGATGAGAAAGTGTGCAAAAGGCTCAAAATTGTGGCTGAGAGCCAATCTAAATAATTTGTATATCACCTTTCAAAGAGCTATAAGTCATACACGATGAAAAAAACACTTGAATCAATTGCTAAATCACAATCCCTAGAGTCACTATTCAGAAATCACTGTATGAAGTAGCTGACCTCACACTGAGGAACCTGAGTATATCAAAGTTGCTTCGTAGTGGTATACCTGCTAGGAGTAAGGCCAGCAGTAAAGTTCACCCTGATGTTTTGCCATGTGTGGTGTGTGGTTGTGCTAGATCAAGATATAAGGGGAAAAAAGTACAAGAAAAATTTCGTATTTGTGAAAAGGATAGGGCAGAAATTTTCTTGCAGGCAGCACAGCATTTCAAAGATAATGTGTGATAGGGTCTCGGATTTGTTATCTGCAGAGGCAGTTTTTTGCAGCAGACATTTTCTCACAAGCACTGCATAAAAATGACATCAGAAAATATAAATGTTCACTCAATCCATCTCCCCATGACAAGAAAATTCCTGTGTCAGTTCAAAAGCTATCTCTTTTTCTAAAGGCATTAGACCATATTGATCCTCTTCTTGAGAAAGGATATGGGTGTACTGTGAGTGACATCACAGTTTATATAGGTACGTTAAAGAAGGGGTGGGAGTCATATCACACTGCAAAACACGGATGTAAAGAAACTGCTCATGGACACCTATCGTACTAAAATACAGTTTTGCACAGAATTCTCGTCGCAGTGCTTCTGAGTTGGTGTATTCATCAGCTATTCATCCTGGCGAGCTGGCAACTAGATCAGACCAGAATATCCTTCATGATGCAGGGTACATATTGAGAGGGATTTTATAAACGGTTAACTTTGGTCCTGGGGATAAGTTTTGTGATGCTGAAGAGCTGAAAAACTCTTGGGAGGCTACATCAATGCCAGATGGTTTGATGACATTCTTTCAGCATTATTTAGTATTCCAAAAAGCTAGCATGGTTGATGTCCTATCCAATTGTGATACCTGATGATCAGGAATGGAAATGGATGGTGAACTGATGCTAATGATGATTGTGATAGTCCCAGAAGGTGCTACAAATCACTCACTCACTTCACTGTCTATTCCAGATTCTCACTTACCATCTCCATAAAGGCAAACAAAAAGAATCCATTACAGGTAATGGTTAGTCAAAGTACATATGGTAAGACAAGAAGTTGGGCTCTTGTAACCACACTGAATCACATCGGTGTTTTAACAAGTTACAACGAAGTGCAAAGAACCAGAAATCTCCTGGCATTGTATGTTGTACATGCCTCAGAGGCTAATGGTACCCCTATTCCCAGCCACTTTAGCGACAGTTGCTTTTGTATTGGAGCAATGGATAACAGTGATTATGCTGATAAATCATCTTTGTCAGGGAGTCAAAGTAAGCACTACACGGCAATGGTACTATTCCAAGATGCAGCACAAAAACCAGGTTCAAAGCCCCCAGTTTCATCAACACTTGTCAAAATCCTCACCAATGCAAAGGTTGAAATTACCATGCCAGATTGTACCCATTCCCCATAAGCCCATTCACAGACCCAATCTACCATCTGAATTTTTAACATGGGAAAACTGCAAAACATAGATCATAACAAGGTTGAGTGTGAAGCAGAGAGTCTGGAAAAAGTAGAATTTCTCATCACTCTTGTTCGCTGTGGCTTACCACATTCTGCTGCAGTCGTAGGAGAGCTGCCAACTTGGGGGAATATACATGCTCTCATAACCGAGTCTAAAGTTCCTGTTATGAGAGTTGGATTTCTCCAGTGGATTCAATAACCTGTCACTGAAATATGCTACAGTTCACAAAGCACTCATTAAGTCAGAGTGTGCGACACCAATTGGGCCAGACTATTCTACCACTGTTCTGTGGTGAAAGTGTTTTCCATATAGTTGCAGATATTGTGATGCATGACCCAAATGCTTTCAATGACTATTTCCCATGATGGGTATGTTTCACTACTCCAAAATTCTCTTACGTTGTACTGGATGACTTGTGATAGGCACAGGACTAGATGATGGGATAATTGAGTGTGAAAATTTTGGGAAGAAAGTCCTCAGTCTGTCCTATCAGGTTCAGCACACTATGTTAGCTCACTCAAGGTCTATTGATAGTCTCGGAAATGATTGACTCTCTCAAATGGAAAGCTTTCTTTGCTCAGAACTCAGTTGACACTTGCTAGAAAGTCTAATTCCACAGCAGAATTTAACATTGAGAGTGCTAAGGCTAGCAAGCTGCAAGAGAGGTACGTGAAGTTTACAGCAGAATGTGAAGCCAGATCAGGTCTCTGTAGTTATTTGAGTATATTTCAGTCCATTGTACATGTCATAAAACAATTAATTACCGCTGACCGTGATGGGAACTGGTTACTACATGAAGATATTAAGAGCTTTTGATTGCATCAACTACTTAAGATATGCCTCTTGGTACCTTGAAAGGATCAAGGTTCTTGAAGTAGAACAGCCCTTCTTATTCCAACACTTCATGATGGGAAAGTCTGTGGTCAAGGACAGGGAGAGGGCAAGTTTTGTGCAGTTGCACCTGATATGAAGGTGGAGCAGTCCATTAATAGATCTGAGAAAGGCCCAGGTGGACATGTCATTGTCAGTAATTCAGGTGATGCGTCCATAGTGGCCGAGTTTGAGCTTCTCTTTCATGAAATTACAGGAATCTCTAACCTCCTTAATTCTCTCACAAATGCTGGGGTCATGACACATTTAGAGCAATTGGTGTCCATCATGAGTCTATGTGGTCATAAAGGGATGGAGTTTGACATCAATGTATCAAAGTTACTGGACTTTGTTCTTCAAAGAGAGAACCTCTATGATGCCAAGGTTGTTGTTCCAATGCACAACATTATCACCAAAGAGATTGCTAATCCCTTGGTACAGGAACAACTCCTCAGTGCTTTGAAAAATGGTCTGAAACAATATCAGGCATACAGACAGGAGAGATTTATATTAAAATCTAAAAAGCTGAGTGTCAATTTCTAAAGTCAATCTACCTCATCTCAATTCAAATGCCAGTGTCCAAAGCTTGGTCACAACTCCCAAAACTGTTATTGTGGCTAAGGAAATTGCACATGCACATAGGACTATGGAAATTGTCAAAGAGAGGGGTATGCCAGTTTCAGAGATCATGATGTATGACCTCCTCCCCGTCTCTCCTCTGTTTGATGGTGACTTCACCACAAAAACAGGCAAATTCCAGCTTGTGCCTGAACTTCAGCAACACTTGACAACAGAGCACTACAATCAGTTCACTTGGCAGTCACCAATGAAGACCCATGTTTTACTGGATTTTATGTCTAAGATTCGCCAGTACAGGGATCTTACACATTTTACAAGAATTGGTGAAATTATTCAAACTGTCGTGACATCTACAAAAAATGCCTGTGACTCAGAGCTCATTCACATAATTTTTGATAGCTATAATAAATTTTCCATCAAGGAAGGTGAGCATATCAGAAGAGGAGGAAAATCTGGGGTGGTTGATTTGATCAATATTAGTGAGGAAGTGCCGATTCCTAAGCAAATAGACAAGTTTTGGGCCTCTGGAAAGAATAAGGAGTAACTGCAAGAGTTGGTCTGAAAGATGGTGTCAGGAGACATGCAACATGTGGTAATCAGTGGTATGGTAAGAGATGGTGAAGTGGTTTTTAGCTAAACTGGTAGAGAACAGTAATAGTTCCGATATTCCAGAGCTGTCTAATTGTCAAGAAGAGGCTGACTGCTGCATCATCCCACACATTGAATGGAGTGTCAGTAGAGGGTGTCAACGTGCTGTGATAATTTCAAATGACACAGACAGTGTTGCTCTAGTTTTACAGGCATCAATTCATTGACAATGGCCTCCAAGAACTGTGGGTTCAGTTTGGGACTGGTGATAGAAGACGTATGATCCCACTTCACATCATTTCCCAAAAACTTGGTAGGCCATTATGTCTTTCATTATTGAAGGCTCATGTGCTCACTGGTGATGATTCCATGAGCCGAACAGGTACCAAACACGCAGCATTAATGAGCAGTCCTACCCAACTACTTGCGAACTTTGCAGAGACTGATGATTGTCTGATGAGGATCTGCATATGGCTGGAAGATTCTTAGTATGAGCATGGACAAGGGCAAAATCAAAGACTGCAGCATCAACCTTTGATGAGCTACGTCATGAGATCTATATGTCACCCAGCATTTAAAGGACTGGAAATGCTGCCCTCTAACATCAAGTACTATTCATGGGCACTTATACCGGTGGGATCTTTGTGTTACGGAACGCACTAACACTTATCTCAAGCACAACCAATGAACGTGAACCAGGAAAGGTGATCTGCAAGTGCACTAGCAAATGTGAAGCAAAACGTTGCCGTTGCAAAGCTGCCAGTGTTTCCTGTGTAACATACTGCCACAAAGACAGTAGTGACTGTAGAAACAGTGAGGCATGTGCATCTGATGATGGCAACAATTATAATGAGCTGTCTTTATCCTAATACAGATACTGAATCTATTTTACCTAATTTGCTACTGATTGAAAAAATAAGTTATAATTTTCTTTGCACCATGATATATCACGTAAAATAAGTTTCATTTGGAGTTTCAGTTTAACCTTGTATTGTAATTTGTAAAAAGTGTGTGGATATTATTTATTACTCATGCATGAAGTGTCTCTTCCACTCCCAAATATAAGGAATTTCCATAGATTAATTCATATATACACTTATCAATAAAACGAAAAAGTATGGGAATTTCTCGTCAATGCTTCATTTGTAGTTGTGTATCAACATTGTGTTTTAAAAGCTGTCTAAGTAATTCCAAAAATAAAATCTATGTATGCTAGACTGATTCATGAATTTATTGCACAAAGCCAAACGCCGAAGCCAATGGCCAAAACAGCACAACAAAATAGATGATAAAAAATATGTATTATCTAAAGATTCCACACACTACACTAATACACTTTTACACACAAATTACACCCTAAAGGGATCAATACTTATACATGAAGAGTTTTAGAATGGGTTAAGAAATTGCGTTTGCCAGTAGTTACTAGCTTGTGTTTGTGGGTTAATTACATCTCAAACTCTAAACT
Organism: Macrobrachium nipponense; assembly: GCF_015104395.2. Classification (NCBI taxonomy): domain Eukaryota; kingdom Metazoa; phylum Arthropoda; class Malacostraca; order Decapoda; family Palaemonidae; genus Macrobrachium; species Macrobrachium nipponense. The sequence continues at coordinate 5,065,808 of NC_087218.1, forward strand.
AAGGCCAGAAATGAATTCCTCACCATTGAAAATCCACATGTGGAAGCATAATTTACTTCTGTAGCCCATTAACTAAAAAAGTTATTATTTTGGGTATGACCAACAGACGCCAAATTTAAATGGCTTGTCCTGGAGTTATGCCCAACTACCCAGATGTCTGACCGAATGAGGAAGAAAGGTCAAGGGTCATACTAATACAGCAATTGAAAAATTTAGGACACAAAAAAAATGCATACGAGTCTGTAACATTAGCTTAGGGCCAAGACTAAACAACGGTGTCAGGAATCAAGGCAGAGCCAGAGCATATTGTACGAGCAACGTAACAGCAAGACGAATAGAAAAAAGTTATTTATTTACACTATAGTACTGTTCATGCCTCAAGGTTTGTTCTCTCCTCTCTGCTCTCTCTCTCTCTCTCGTCTCTCTCTCTCTCTCTCTCTCTCTCTCTCTCTCTCCTGTTTGTTTTACCGTACCACAATGAAATTTTTTCGAGAAATAATATTTACACATCTATACGTATGTATGTATGTATGTGTGTGTGTATTTTCATTTCCTAATATGAGGCCATTGTTATCATTATTCCCCATGGGAAGGGAAGGAAGGCTCCCGAGGAAAACAAGACAGGTCTCCTCACCGATACATCCATATATAGCTACTACTTGATGGTGAAAGAACTCCCTATGAGACAACTTCCCTTCCAGCACGGCCGTCGGCCTCTTCATTCGGCTCCACAGAAGTTCATGATCTTTGAAATTCCTCCTAAATCTTAATTTTGTGTCTCCGTGATGGAAGTCAGCAAGATATATAGGAAATGACGTGAGAGCGGGAGAGAGAGAGAGAGAGAGAGAGATGAGAGAGAGAGAGAGACTTATGATGACCTTGAACTCGTTTCATTATGGGTTCTGCATCATAAAATATGGAGCTTCATTTTCACGCCACTACGGAATCGTTGTCATTTTACAGAGCTATTCTAACCCACAAAACACATCATTTACAACTCTATGTTCTCCTTCAGAAAATTCCGAATCCGTAGGAAGAGATTTGCATATCTCTCCCTATGAGTAGAGATTTGTCGCCAGAAGAGCTGACAAGGTCTGACAGAAGACATTCTTGTGGCAAATGAGCGGACGATTAATTTTATTGACTCTAATATTTTTAACAGAAACTCTGATAAGGTCATTTAAAGTGTGGTTCTATTCAATTTTTATGGTGTCATTTGGTTTTTCCTTCCAATATTTCCTTTGCTAATTCATTGAGCTGCTGTGGCAGATTTCCTGAGATTTTTGAGCGGACTTTGAAACTCTGGAGTTCTGGAGGGTCGTCAGTGTTAGGTGGAAGATCCCTCTTCGTCAGGATCAGACTTATTACACATCAAGTCTTTTGTTCTCTCCCTGAAGCAGCTGTGCTGACCACTTCCATTTTGACGCCCCTTTCTCCAATAATAATAATAATAATAATAATAATAATAATAATAATAATAATAATAATAATAATAATAATAATAATAATAATAATAATAATAATAATTAGTATAAAATACTTGCATTATGCTATATATCCCTGTGAACCTTTATATTATTTATTCAGAGAATTGAATTGAACAAATTCATCGATTAAAAAGGAATGAAAAAAAAAAAAAAATCCTTATTGCGTCATTTAACTTCCACACTTGTTGTCACCCCCCTGGAATGTTAAGTTACCCCAAGGGGGTGATTTACCCCAAATCTGCCACGGGTTCTGCAAACAAAGAGCTAAACCCGAACAATATCACAGGTGTTGCGGACAATTAATCTTGAGCCGTAATTGGACGACGTCAGGAGGCTAAAACGCAGAACAACGCTCATCAGCCCACTTCTTCCTTTGATCTAATTCCCCCTTTCGAAGTCTATTTCTATTTCGAGCAGAGTTAAATCAAATGTCCTCCTTCACACCTCCTCGTCAATATCTATTTATTATTTCACTTTTTCCAATAAGTGAGATCTCTTCTTTCGGTATTTCCCTTTACCTCCTCTTGCTACTTCTCCATGAACACCTTGATATTCTTTGGAAGCTTGAATTACAAGTCAATTGTTCCTGGAGCTTGTTCCATTCGAATAGGTTTCATCCTCCGAGTTATAATAATAATGATAATAATATTTTGGTAAAAGACCTCTTTCGTGCAAATTTTGACAAAGAGAATGGCAGAATTAAGCGAGTTGATTTTACATATTGTAAGAAAAATAGAAAAGAGAATATTTATACTCAAATCAACTCTCTTAATTTTGCCATTCCTTTTAACAGAATAATAATAATAATAATAAAATAATAATAATAATAATAATAATAATAATAATAATAATAATAATAATAATAATAATAATAATAATAATAATAATAATAAAAATAAAAATAATTGGTACAAATTATTGCATTGCTTCATTCAACCACATAATATATATATCCTTGTGAACCTTTATTATTATTTATAATATCAGGGAGTTAAAATGAACGAATTCATCGATTGAAAAGCAAAGGAAAAGAGTCTTTATTGCGCCTTTTAACTTCCACACTTGTTTGTTACCCCCTGGAATGCTAAACTACCCCAAGGGAGTAATTTACCCCCACTCGAACGTGTTCTTCAGCAAAAAGCAAAACTTAACTGATATCACTGGTGTTTCGACAATAACTTTGAGCCGACGTGGGGTGACGTCAGGAGGCTAAAACACAGTGCAGGGTTCCTCTGAATGAAAACCTTGTCGATCGTATCTGAAATCCATCCTCCTTTTAAGATGTTCATTACCTGCCTCTTTTATTAAGGCCGATTCCATCATTTGACTGTTGTACCGGCAGTTGTTGCTATAAATTACATGTGACAAATTCCAGTTTATTCTATGGTTATGTTCATTTATATGGTTGAAAATAGCCGAGTTCTGTTGTCCATACCTAACTGACCATTTGTGTTGTATTAATCTCTGGGGAAGTGATTTACCTGTAAATCCGATGTAAGATTGGGATCTTGTAAACCCCAGTGTCCTTGGGAGATGTCTTTTGTTGGACGTTAATGAGGGATTTGGCTAAGGTATTTGGGTAAGTAAATGCAAAAGGGTTAGATTTTCCGAGATTGTGGGTTACTCTCTTAATCGTGTCCAGGTGAGGAATTTTTATTTTATTGTTGGGTGTATCTCTGGTCTTGTCTTTAGGGGGTCGTTAGAAAATTACGTTGCTTTGTGAATTGCTTTCTCGATTATATGGTCAGGATACTTTAAAGACGAAAGTTGCTTGCGAATTAGTTCAAATTCTTTTTCTAGGAATTCTGGGGAACAAATTCGTAAGGCTCTTAAGAACAGGTTGCTAGCTACACCTATCTGATAGTAATGTCGTGATAGCTAAAGTAGTGAATGTATGAAAGTGAGAACGTTGGTTTTCTGTATATGGTAAATTTGTATTCTGTCGTGTCTCTGATTATTAAAACATCAAGAAAAGGAATTTTATTGTCTGTTTCCCATTCAACTTTAAATTTGATGCTGGGCAGTAATGCGTTTAATTTTGAGAGGAATTCATTAAAATTGCCCCACCTATTATCCCAAAAATGTATGATATCATCCACATAATCTCATCCACAGCATGTTTTGGGTTTTGGGTTTTATT
>NC_087218.1:5074156-5076656 GCF_015104395.2 Macrobrachium nipponense
GGTGGCCTCGACCCCAGCCTCCCTAAACAGTGTCTGCTCCACGGCCTTTGTCGTGAATTTCGAACTGATCATTCGAAATCCCCGCCATTTAACTTCACAAGTGTTGCGTTAAATTGGGGCAAGACTGAGGGATCTCGCGGGCGATTCATTGAACAGAAAGCTGTCCAATACACGACAGTTTATGACGCAATTCCTAAATGCATGGCGGGGAAGGAGCGCTTCTTATAGAAAAGAAGACGTTATGAATTTTCGTTAATAAATATAATTCGCTGATCACTATTAAGAGATTAATTATCTATGTATAGATTTGGAGCCAAGGACTCCATAGTCATTAAAGAATTTGCAGATTACGGCCTTCAGCCAGAACTTTAAGTTAATTCATTGATTTTAAATAATAACGTAACAGTCATATTTCACATTCAAGAATAAAATAGATTTAGTAATATACGTAATGTTGAAATAATCGATGATTCCCGCCTGAATTACAAGGATTCTGTAGTTCACGCGGGAAAGCGTAAGTTTCCTTTAAAGAAGGGCGAAGTGACGCGTCATTCCTGCCCAGAACCTGATCCGTGTAAGAACCGTAAAAATTTGTGTGTCTCTCAATTCTCCGACTCCCAGCCATCGCCATGCTAGGTCGAATTCCGTCTTAACAGTAAGTTAACTTTATCCACGTATATATGTGCCATCCCTGCGATGAGGGACTCTATTTATACAGCAAAAGAAAGCTGCCAGTGCAAGAAAGTTATTTGTTTGTGACATTGAGTCAATGGGTCTCGTATTGTGCAGATTTTTCGTCCAGTTGTGGACTTAGTGCTTTACAAGCACGTGACATCAAAGATCCTATGTGCTGCAACATACAAAGGCTATGAGAATTTTCAAGTATTTGTATTAAATTGGTAAAAGCAGTACGAAACTGCGTGTACTGTGGAATTCTGCTAGGAACTTTAGTTTCGGTGTTCTGTTAATGTATTTAAATGTTTATTTTTCGTAATAAAACTGTTATGTTGACCAAATTTTATTGTATCTCACCCTAAGAGTTTTAGAGTGCGCGCCTCCTCAAGGCCTTGTCATCTGCCCAGAACATCCGGGCACGAATCATATAGTAAAAGTCGAGAAAATTCACGACAGCCTTTTTTATATTTTGATTTATGATATTTTCCGTGTTTTGTTTATTCCTTCATGTTCATCCATAGGGGAATGGTATACTACAACTTACTTAAAGTGGTCTCATGACTATCAGGTGTAGTTTATTTACCCCTGTAATTGAATTTCTCTGAAGCAGATGAAATAGAAAACGGTACCGTAACGTCCGTCTTTTTGATGGGTAACTTATTTGATAGGTCTGAATTCCGTGAGGGCAAGAAGACAAAAAAAAAAGTGTGCACTTTCTCCCATTTTTTTCCTTTGTTTGTTTCTTTCTTAAATTTATAATTATTTTTTAATCATTCATTTTTTTATTCACATTTGAAAGACTTCACTTTCAAGAATTTACTTCATTCCTTTCATAAGTCACTAGACGCGAAAACAGATGAAAGTTGTTTATAAATGAATTGGTAAAATTAATGTCACTGTAAAAATGAATTGAATCTTATGCCACTAAGGACTGAAAAGGATAACATGCAAAGAACATAATATCGCATCAAATCCGGACGATTGGTTAGCCAGAATTCCGTGAACTACAAACAGTGGATGCTTTATTGCAATTTTATGTGTCCATGTTCCATATTGCGTTGTTTTTTTTTATATCATTATATATATATATATATATATATATATATATATATATATATATATATATATATATATATTACATATACATAGATGATAGATAGATAACCAAGGTGCAGACAGGTGAAAACCAAATAATACATCAAATCAGGTGTTGACTTATGGAAACAGGCCAAAATCTAAAAAAAAAAAAAAAAACTGAAAAGTCCCAATAAAGGAAAAATGTAGATATTGGCCTTTGTCCTTAAGTCAGCACCTGATTTGATATATAGATATATAGATATATCATCATCATCACCATCATCATCAGCATTTGCTAGTCCACTGCAAGACAAAGGCCTCAGACATGTCCTTCCACGCCCTTCTGGTAATGTACTTTCTCTGCTAGTCGATACCAGCAAATTTTCGCAGCTCGTCAGTCCATCATCTTCTCCTCCTTCCTCTGCTTCGTTTGCAATCTCTAGGGACCCAATCTGTTATTCTTTTAGTCCATCTATTATCTGGCATTCTTATTATAATATCCTGCTCACGTCCATTTCTTTTTTTTACTTATTGTTAGAATATCCTCTACTCTCGTTTGCATCATTCATATATATAGTATAATGTGTATCTATCTATCTATCTATCTATATATATATCTATATATATATATATATATATATATATATATATATATATATACACATGTTTATAAATACATATGTACATATGCGTATCCCTTGTTCATTTTCATATGTAGACCATTCCTTAAGATCTGTTACAACACGAA
>NC_087218.1:5079156-5081656 GCF_015104395.2 Macrobrachium nipponense
AGGATGAACGGTCGACTTTGACCTCTTCTTCTTCTTTCCCAACGTTATCGCTACATTAAAGGGTCGGTTGCCTGATGCGCCCACTCCACTGCCTCCTATCAAAGGCATCATCCTCCACCAAACTTCTTCTCCATATATCTTCCTTCACTTTATCTCGCCATCTAATTCTCTTTCTCTCTCTCTCGATATTCTTCCTCTAACAGGTTCCTCCCAAGCCCTCGTCAATCTCTCCTCGTGATCGATCCTCAACACATGCCATACAATCTCAATCGTGACTCTTTTATCACCTCTGTAAGCTTTACTAAGCCTGCCTTTCTTATTTCATCATTTTCCAGTCTCTCCAGCAGCGATATTCCCATGATCCACCTCAGCATTCTCATCTCTGTTCTCTCAAGCTTTACTTCCTCATTTCTTCTTAGACACCATGTTTCTGCTCCATATATGAACACTGGTCTTATCACTGTATTATGTGTGTTGACTTTTAGCTTGACTCGTATTTTCTTATCACATACCACTCCAGTTACCTCTCTCAACTTTCCTCACCTCTCTCAACTTTCCTCATACTGCTTTTACCCTACTGTCAACTTCAGCCTCACGTCCTCCCTCTTGGCTTAAAGTAGATCCTAAGTATTTAAACTTTTCTTCCTGTTTTATAATTGAGCCTCTTCTTTCTTGTGTTACTATTACTCTATCTTCCCTACTGCTCAGCAAAACTCTGTTTTATTCACATTCACCTTTAAGCCACCCCTCTCTAAAGACTCCTGCCACTCCCCAACCGTTCTCTGTAGGTCCTCCTCATTTTCAGCAGTAATCACCAGATCATCGGCATACAACAACTCCCACAGCTCTTCATTCCTGATATCTTCACTCAACACATCCATGACCAGCACAAATGAAAATGGGCTTAATGCTGACCCCTGGTGTAATCCCACTCTAACTTCAAAGTTATCTGTTTCCCCAACGGCTGTTATCACTTTTGTGCTCGACCAGCCTAACCAAGTTTTCTGGAACTTTCCTTTTCTTTAAACACCAAAACATCACTTCTCTTGGGATTTTATCGTATGCTTTCTCTAGGTCTATAAATGCACAGGAGAGCTCCTGATTTCCCTCTAGCCTCTTTTCTTGTGGCTGTCTTACTATGAAGATGGCATCCATTGTCCCTCTTCCTCTCATGAATCCATACTTTACAATCACTCTTAATGTCTCATCCAGTATTCTCTCTAAAACTTTCAATCAATGCTCTGTTAGTTTAATTCCTCTGTAGTTACCACAATCCATGACATCTCCCTTTTTCTTGAATATATATACCAGTAGATTCTTCTCCCAGTTCCTTGGCATTTATTCCTCTTCCCATATAGCTTTTAATGGATCCAGCATCCACTTCCCTCCCCACCCCCTTGTGTACCTAGTAATTTGATCATTTCAATTTGGATCTCCGATGGACCTGGTGATTTACCATTCTTCATTTTCCTTAATGCTCTCATCACTTCTGTATCCTGTATCTACATCCCTGGTCCCTCCACCATCTGTGCTTCTCTCATCTCCTCTCTCTCATTTTCAGTATTTAACAGTTGTTCAAAATACTCTCGCCATCTCTTCTTAATGTCTACGGTCGACTTTGACCTCCCATCTATCAACTAAATTCTTATTGGTTGTAACTTATCCCCAGCTTATCTTAATTTAACGATATTTGGGGCTTAGTATTTGTGACCCTGTTTGCGTGTTTATGTTCATTTCTTGTAAAGAATTTCTGAGTGAAAAGAATTTTTTTATGAAAAGAAACTTTGCATCTCACCTGAAGAAGACCTCCATGATCTCCCCGACGAGTCCATGGTGGTCCAGGGGCGCCACAAACATTTCGCAGATGGCCCTCAGCAGACAGGCCTTCCCGTCGATACCCACCGAGTCCAGGTTTTTCTCCACGATCTTGTACAAGACTTCCCTTAAACACAAAGGTGTGAAAGTTGTTGACGTCTGACTTCATCCAGTCCATAATCATAACTATGCGTCAGTCGTATCGCTTTCAAGAATATGATTATGGCTTTAAGTGAGGAAGTAAAACCAAACTTTGAAATATGATTTCATTTACATGTGAAGATGTATATATATTCATATGTATGTGTGTGTGTCTTAATGTACGTTTTATATATGTGTGTATATACATATATATACCCATTCATATATACATATATGTATATATAACTAAATTATAAGATAGTATATATATACATATATATATATTATATAGATATATATATATATATATATATATATATATAATATAGTAGTATGGATTTTACATATATATATATATATATATATATATATATAATATATATATATATAGTATATTACATATATATAAATATATATATATATATACACACGTATATATACATAGATAGCATTAACGCACTCACCTGTGGCCTCCAGCCAGGTTGCCAACACTCGGTGGTGCGTCTGGTTTCCTACTCCCCCAGGTGTTCTCGACGGATGTCAT
>NC_087218.1:5086656-5172974 GCF_015104395.2 Macrobrachium nipponense
CATTGTATCGTGTTTTTTAGGCGTTAATTTTGCGAGAAAAACTGAAACCTTTACTCTGCACATTGCATATTTTCTTACAAAAATAAATGATCATTCGGGAATGCTAGTTCTAAAATGATCTGGACAACACTTGATGCAACTTTTAAGTTCTGAAAATAGAAAGCAAACACAGTACTTTATAAGTATGATTGGATTCTCAGCTCCTTCAAGACAAATGAAACGCTAAAGCATATGTAAACTCTTTCTTTAAAATCATAAAGTTTTATGATATTTCTAAGACAAAAGGTCAACTTGGCCCAAAATATACCGTTTGTACTCTAATCTAGTTTGGTCCTTCGTGTTCATCTTGTTACTCAAGAAATCAAACCGGTTTGTTCATTACCTGTATTACTATCTACTGTAAGCAAGCAGAACCTTTATGGGTCTCAAGATTCACAGGGATATCTTTACCTCTGTTCCCACTTCAATCTTGCTCTCCAACCTCTCTAACTATTACTTCTGAGTGTAACTGAGAGATCTTATGCCACTTCCGCATTTAGATCCTTGTACTGTCTGGGTCACTTTTCTCTATCTCTTGATGTCTGTCTAACCACACCAACTCCCTCCTTCCTTGGCTAGACGCCTTAAATTTCATAATATCAAATCAGATTCTGGTAAGGAGGCGAGACGTTACGCTGTTTGGGTAACAATATATTCTTTTTACTGCAAATCACTGCACTGCCAAGAATACTGATCAGTTTGAGAGAGGCCTCAAGTTTTCGTGAAGGCATTTGTCATCTGCTACGTTATTTACTTTTTTTTTATAATTACTCTTCATGTTTATTTTCTTTTGTTTTTACTGGGAGGCGCTCTCCACTTTGCAAGGTTCATAATCTTAATTCGGGAGTCCAGACGGGATGAACGACCCGTGCGAGGTCAAGAAACGGTCGGTCAGGTTATATGAGCAAGGCCTGGTTAGATCAGGAAACGGCACTCTAGGAAAATTCTGCTACAGACTAGTAGGTCGGCCGGACAGCAGTGCGATTTATGCCGGTTCTGTGCATAATGTCATCATCCCTTCAAAGGAACCCTTGCGTGTTTACCTTTTTTCTTCACTCATTAACCATTTCTAATCAAATCCTTATTTTTTTTCTTGTTAATGATTCTCTCTCTTCTCTCTCTCCTCTCTCTCCCCCTCTCTCACTCACACGGGGTAGACAGTCCTCCCACCACAGTATCTCTCTCTCATCCCCTTCTCTCTATCCTCCTCTCTCATCTCATTTCCTCGTCCTCATCTCCTTTCTCTCGTCCTCTCTCTCGCTCTCCATCTCTCTTCCTCTCTCTCTCAAATGGAAATTGGGTAGGATGTTTTTATGAAATCACCCTTTAGTAATGTAACATTTCAATTTAAGTGCATTTTTATCTAGAAATATCGGTAAGATATAATTTACCGTTTCTTAAACAAATTCTCAATTTATTTATAATGAATTTATGACATCAAATGGTAATGCCACTCCAGCAAGTTTTATCTTGTCAGCAATAGTTCTTCTGTAGTGATTTCCCTCCTGTAATTTTTCGCCATGGACAGCCAAAGAGATTTCTCTCATTTACTGAATTGTGAAAAGAAAGTATCTGCGGGTATATGAAGGCCACCTTTGTTCAATAAGTCTATCCAACATTTACCATTCGTAACAACACCGGACCTTTGTTTTATTTATTTATTTTTTTTTTTTTACTAATTCAGGATATTACACGTAAAAGACTCTTTCTCCTTCGGTTACAGAACTGAGTGTAGAACTTGCAGGTGCTTTATTCACTTTGCCTGCTTCAGTTACTTCAAGAATCTCATCACCTTCTTCATCCATCCAAGAGTCTTGATTCAGTTCGGTCTCTCGTAAAATGAGACTAGTGAGACAAATTTCTAAAGCAATTTTGCGTTCTTTGTCTGCAGTTTTTCCCTTATGTAGACAAACTCTTAGACAGGCAGTCTTGATTTTCACTGCATTTAGTACTATTGCATTTGTCTAATATAAGCAAATGAATGCTCCAGATTATTATGATTAAGCCTCCTTGTTAGGATATCATCAACTTCATAAGACGTCTTAAGCAAAACAGAATCATCCCTTTTTGAAATTGATAGAAATGTTTCTTTTCGAGTAATCCGTTGGCACGACTACTGTTGACATGATATCAGTCATTTTGTTCATAAGACTTACTCCTTACTCCAAATTTACACCAAAAACACATCGAGTAGCTTTGTCGCCTTTCATAGATGAAGAATTATTCATCATATGAAACCATTCATCCACTAACGAAATGAACTGAAAAGTTTTCCATTCATTATTCCTGAAAAGACCCTTTTCACTTAGAAAATAAAGAACATTGTAACCTCAGCTTCTTGATAGCAACTGTGCAACATATTTAACAGGCTGCTGTTCTGACCCCTGGACGTGTAAGTGAGTTTGACTTATTTTGTAAGCCAGTCCATACTCTGCTTTAGATCTCATTACTGTTTCTGTTAACTGATGATCTGAAATTCTATCCCCGTTTGACAACATGAACCCTGAATCAAAGAAGGTTATTCCTGACTAATTTGAGTAAATAAGGAGTATCTCTAAAAAGAAATATTTGTCTTCACATGGATTCTGGATAGAAGTTTTCTTACGTAAGGGATCAATCCCAAATTTTTTCCACAACCGAAGATTACATATCCCATCACTTCTTTTTTCTGGGAATTTTAACGCAAACAGTAAAGATTTCGAATTTAGTGTTTCTCCTTCGTCTGTCTTTTCTGTGTGTTATTCATCCGTCTGTACTTTGGTAAACTTTCACTTTCTGCTTCACATTCCTTTTACGTCTTACCGTCTCCATTTATCACTCGTCATGCCCCTCTTATTTGTGCTCTTAGCTGCTTCCTTGTTTATTATACGAAACTGAGGTCTGACCCTACACAGACAGTTAACTCCCATTTTTTTAATAAACAAATTAAATCCATTTTGAAGGGCTTGGACCATTTAATTAAACAGTTTACACCGCAATGCGCCTCCCTACCTTACATGTATGGTTTAGTCAAGACACATAAAATCAATAACCCTATCAGACCAATCATTAGTTCAGTGGGCTCAGTTTCGTATAATTTATCTAAATGGCTTGCAAAAATTCTTACTCCTTTGGTAGGAAATATTTCTAACACGAATGTTAAAAACAATGTTGATTTTATAAACAAATTGAATAGTTTAAATTTGAATTATGATTTTAATATGGTTAGTTTTGATGTTGTCTCTTTATTTACAATAGTGCCTGTAGATGACTTACTTGAATATTTGGAAGAGGAATTAGAGCGTCATGACATTCCCTTAAGTGTAGCAAATCTCATTAGTCTCATAAGGTTATGTATCAAAAGATAGTAAATTTTGTTTCAATGGGGAATTTTTTGTACAAAAGTTTGGCATGGCCATGGGTAATCCCTTATCTCCTGTCCTTAGCAATATTTACATGGAATTTTTTGAGACAAAACTCTTACCAAGAATTTTGCCCCAAAAAGTTATTTGGTTTAGATACGTGGATGATATATTCTGTATTTGGCCAGTTCACGAAAACCTCCAGGAATTCCTTAATAATCTCAATAATTTAGTCCCTTCTATAAAATTTACTGTGAGGAAGAAAGAAATTGTAATTTGAATTTTCTTGATGTAACTGTCCATAGTAATGATAGAAATTTCACCTTTTCAGTCTTTCGAAAATCAACTAATATTGCCTCTTTTGTTCATTACTACTCCAATCACCATCAAAATGTTAAATTCTCTCTTTTTTCTGGGATGTTCCTAAGGGCTTTACGTGTCTGAAGCCCGCAGTTTATTGACGCTGAAATTAAAACTATTTATGATATTGCATTGAAACTTAAATACCCAAGGACTTTTGTAGATCGTGGCCATGGAAAAGAGCTAGAAAAAACATTTTATTCAACTAATGACAAACTTGAATTTAGTAAGCATAACACTTCTAAAATTACCTTATGATGAAAGGTTTTTAGATATTCCTAGAATTTTAAAGCTTTTTAACATAAATGTTGTTTTCAGTAATATTAATGTCAAGAGTTTAGTAATCAAAAATTCTCCTAAAGATCTTCCAGGCTGCATATATGAAATTCCTTGCAAAAAGTGTGATAAAGTCTATTACGGACAGACCGGAAAATCTCTTTCACAGCGTCTTAAGCAACATCAATATTCTGTGAGAACTGGGCAAATATCGAATGCATTATTTGTACATATGAGAGATTTAGACCATCCTATTAACTGGAGTCAAGCAGAGCCTTAGTCCCATGTAATGACACAGTTAAAAGGAATATCATTGAATCTTGTTGTTTTATCAAGTCAAATAATAGAAATGTTCTAAATTTAAGTCTTGGTTTATTTAAACTTGATGCTTTCATAATAAAAAAAGTTGTAGATAAATATAAGCAACAAAATTGATATTCAGTTTTTACATGTTTTGGACTGTAAAGATACTTTGTAATTTCGTTAGGGTCAGAGTCTGTTTAAGTTTGTGACCGTGTGATATCCGATAATCCTGGATTATCCCTTTTAATTTTTACCCTTTTGATAATTAACCATCTGGTATTCCTGATCTTGTTTGTACCTGAGGCCTTCCTCTCCAATTGTACTTTAGTAGCTCCTTGACGATGTCTGAATAAAGACGAAAGTGCTTGGATTCCTGACTATCCAATTTCCCGTGGTATTCCGCTTTATAATATATATATATTATTATATATATTGATATATATATAATACTATATATTAATTAATTTATATAATTTTAGATAATTAGAATATATAAAGATATATATATTTAATTTAGACTATATAGATTATATAGATATATAATATATATCCTACAATTATATATATATATATATAGATTCCTTGTATTCAGGAGACCGGCAAAAGGATCTGGAACTGATTTGTAGGATTTCTTTTCAACTTTACACTTTTGTGCTTCTTCGAGTTGTAGTGTGTCCCTCCATTAGACACGGAATGTACTTACTTGTGCTTACTGAAAGAGAAAATGAAAAATTAAATGATAAAAATGGGCGTCATCTGGTTATTCAGACAGTTATTGTCTCAAGTTAAATGCAGAAACAAGAGATGTCGCTTATGAAAAGAGAATGGAAAAAATAGTATAGGGGTAATGAGGCATCGAAATGAAACTGACAAAACAGAGGAGAAGAAACTGGACGAAGCAGAGAGGATAATGTGAAGAAGAAGAAGAAGAAGAAGAAGAAGAAGAAGAAGAAGATTGATCGTATCCGGACTATAATTAGAAAGCAGTTGTTCGAAAACCAATTGTTCGATTTAGTAATTGTTCGAACCAACATTTTACGAGCAATTCTTCGAAAACAGTTGTTCAATAATATTCTAATTATTAGTGAATACTTTGTTGACTCTCAAAGCTTCTATTCTAGGAAAACTCAATAGATTTTTTTTAGTTTAGAGGATACAGCCTTTGCAAAAAAGGCATGGCTGAATTTATTCAGAGCGAGAAAGGAAGAGACATGCTATTGTTGGACGGATTCATATATGTGAAGGACAAGCAAGTAAAGTCCGAGATCTACTGGAGATGCCAATGTTTTGCGGAAAAGTCCAAAAGTCGCACTATAACAATTGATGGTACGATCACTTCTACTAACGGTGAACATAATCACACAGGAAATTCGACAAATGTTGAAGTACGGAAGTTTTTAGATAAAGTGAAGACTGACGCAAAAGAACCTGAGATTCTCCGCATTATATCACGTCTAACACATTTTCAGAATGAAGTCGTCGTGTTGCAGCCGTTCTACCGCAAACCTGCAGCATAAAACGAACGATTCGTCGAGTGAAGCAGGAAGAGCTTTGTGGATATTTTCGAGTGTAACACAAGGAAAAAGAAATGTCGGAAGTCTGCAGAACGCTTCAAGTCGCTTACTGATAAATTCTTCGAGTATCAGAATGTGATCGATTATTGACGTGTCATTTCATATCGTTTTAGTTTGTAAACTTACAGATATATTTTTTTCACTAAAACTTATTTTTTATCTTGTATTACTCAGAAATAAAATCATGTCAATTTTATTCTTATATATCCTTTAATATTATTTTTTATTCTCATAACAAAAATAAAATGAGTGTTTATAAAGTAAATATTTTCGAACAGTAGCTTTTCGAATAGATAGACTTATAGATAGAAAAAATAAGAAATAAGGAGGAAATAAACTAATGAAATGTGTAAGGAGCAAATAAATAAAAAAAGAAATAAATTATTTCTATACTCATTAAAAAAATTAGTCTTTATAAAAAAATTTTCGAACAATTGTTAATTCGAACAACTGTAGAATCGAACAATTAATTTTCAAAAAACTGTTTTCGAAAAAAATGTTTCTGAACAATTGTTTTCGAATAATTGTCTGGCGTAAGGAACGATAGAAGATGATAATAGGATTAGGAACGAAAAGGATAAAAAAAAAAAAATCCCCCCCATCAAAGAAAAAAAAAGTTCAACCAAGGTGGTTGAAATGTCGAAGAAAGTGCGGGAGGGAGGGAGGGAGGGAGGGAAGACTGAGATGGTGCGGCCACCTTTAATTAACAGAGACAGGTGGAAGACCATATTGGATGGAGAGAGAGAGGAGGGAGGGAGTGGGAGAGAGAGAGAGAAGGGACTTTATGAGCAGAAGCACACCACAGAGGTAGAAGAAGGAAGAGGTTCATCCGTATAGAAACGGGATCTAAGCTTAAATAAGAGAAGAAGAAGAGGTGAAAGCTCTCTGACTTTTGTTCCCGTGAAAGAATAAACCCTCACTCATTTATACATCAAGACACTACATGAGAATGTGATGAGAAGGTGTGTCGAAAGAAACCCCTTTCAGTACCAAATTCCATTTCCAAAGCTTCTATTTCTTCTCCTTTTTTTCTCATATGTGAGCAATAATCGTGTTCAGAATCTCAGCTAAGAAATGTTGCCAAGAGTGTGTATTCAGATAAAAAAATTTTTTAAAAACCCGAATTATATCCCACGATATTTGTTTTCAAACTGCACAACTTAAAAGAAACGCTTTCGAGATTTTGACAGAGAGAGAGAGAGAGAGAGAGAGAAATATATATATGATGTATACAATATAAATATATATATATATATATTTATTATATATATATATATATATATAGTATATATATATATATATATATATTATATATATATATATAATATATATATATATTAATATATTCTATTAATCTAATATTATATAGGAATAATATATATATATCTTACAGGTATTGAATTGGTGTTAGTGAATTTACATATCATGTCAGCTGCCCTTGCTTGGAGACAAAGTGAGCTGTAGGAAGCGCCCTCCTTCCTTGAATGAAGGAATCTGATGCGTATGCGTTTTTAAGCTGGTTGCTGCTTCCGTACCTGTTGCCAGGGGCAGTTTTGAGGTGTGGTGGGTATGTACATTCGTTTGTAGGATGTCACAGGTCTGACCGATCGAGGCACTTGAGGGAAAGACGCATTCCTTTGTGATAGGAAGAAAGACGGTTGAGCGAACGCCAAGGTCGGGAGAAAACCCCCATCTTAAAGGTATGGCACATATTTTAAATGACTTAGAAACAGTTGCCTTTGAAAAGAGAGAAGAGTGAAATGTATCTCTTTACTTTGAAAAGAGAGAAATGTGAAATTTATCTCTTTACTTAATATTGCCTTTGAAAAGAGAGAAGTGTGAAGTGTATCTCTTGTGTCATATATCTTTATTACAGATGGGCTCTATACCATGATATTAGAGACGGGATTCTCTAACTTCACTAATACAATGTAACAATTGACATTTTGAGTCTGGGAGTGAATACTTAGCCAGGAGAGTGGAATGATAACTTAGTTTTCTTTGTGGGGCAGACTTGGGATTTATCACTATGACTTATTAATCATTCTGTTCCATTTTATGTACATCTGTTTTGGGTAATAAATAGTATATTTTTGTATTTATGTGAGCTTAATATCCTAGTGACATGCTTACAGATAGAGGGCGCCTGGTGCCACAGGTAAGAATTGATAATTTGTGTAGTTTCGTCAAAAGGGGGGGTGGGTAAGAGTGGTGGCAGCGGTTTAACAAGCTTTTTATACCTTTTATAGGGTGTAGGTACGCTAACGAAGAGAATGGTGACTAGTTAGACATAGGGGATTATAATCATGTCACAGGCAACTCGGGGTTCTTTTTGCTGATTCAGTGGTTTGGTGTGGTGTTGAAAGTGTTGGGTTACTCGGGTATCTCTCTGCATCTCAGTGTTAGCCGATTGGTGATTCATGAAAACCAGTGTTTTAAAACGTGAGGGGAAAAAGTTTAATTTTTGACATATTAAAGTGTTTTGCAAGTGTGGTGAACAGGCTACGCATATTTGTGATTCATATATGAATTTGGTTTCCAGTCATATGAAGATGTGAGTGTATTTTCAAGTTTTCTTTCTTCTTTTCTCTTTTTTTTATTTTTTTTTATTTCATTCTTTTTTATTTGTGGTGAATTTACTCGAAGGGTGTTTTTGTTTTGATATCTCGAAATTCGACGGACATTATACTGATGTGAGCAAGGGTTTTTGGTTGTTGTGAGTCATGCCCTGAGAGAGAGAGAGAGAGAGAGAGAGAGAGAGAGAGAGAGAGAGGCAAGAATCTGAGTGTCACTGGGTTGGATCGCTTAGTAAGCATTTTGCACCTTTTTTCCTTTTTCTATCCCCTCCCTATTTTTTTTGTGTGGTTTTTGAGGGATGATATACAGGGCATGGGGCGCGTTTGTTTTTTGTTATCCATTATTGGGGAAAATTTGTATCAATTTTTCTGAATTGGGTTTTGTGTGTATATAAATACATTTATGTTATTGGGATCAGAGAATCTTATAGAACATAAGAGCTTCCGTAAAGAGAGAAAAATGGCAGATGCTAAGGCTACCACAACACTGCTACATCACGTAACGAATGTGAGTGGTGGGCGTGAGCCCGTTCAGGGGAATTGTAGACGGTGTGTTATCTCAGCCAGTGCAAATATTTCTTGAAGGTGTGAATAATTATTTAAGCACAAAGAATATAACGGATGATATAGAGGCATTTAGAGAGGCAAAAGCTTTGCTAGATTTCAATGAAGGTGATCTCTCCTATCGTTGCAGAAGTTTCCAATTTGCAAAATGCACTTTTGAAAACAGCTTATGGCTCAAAGGAACACGGAGATATGGTGAGGGACCTTAGGGGTCTTTATAAAATACGGAAGGGCACTAATAGCCTTGTAGAACATAGTTCAAAACTAAGTAGTGCCTCACTTGATAACTTACATAAACTGATCCATTTTTTTTTGATGCTCTTGCACGATTTGTACCATGATGCAATAGTGAATAGCTTTGATGAAAAAACTTGAACCTACTTCCAGTAACGAACCGAAATTGACTTTATGCCCAAATTGAGAAACATATGTCTAAATGTCCCACTGTAGATAGTACAATTTTTAATGGGACAAGTCCGAGGAATAGGGTGCAAAGAGACACAGAATTTTCTCCTCCCCGTCTGTGTGCAAAAGTTGAATATAACAAAAGATCGATCGATCAAAGGCAACAGCAGTTGTGCTGTTTCAACTGCAATAAACCAGGGCATCCAAAGAAATTGTGTAGAGTTAAATATTGGGGAATGTGTAAGAGTACCAATCACTATTGGCAATCTTGTCCATCTCAGATACGGAGAGATGCGAGGCCTACACCTCAAGGTTCTGGTAATTATAATGTGAGGACTTCCCAGGCGGGTCAAACCAGAGGACAAAGGGATCGGCAAAATTTTTGGAAGGCCGATCAACAAAAAGGGTACAGGTGATTAGTACGTGCCATTGTGGTCTTGTGGGGGACACCCCAGAGCCCAGGCCTATAGTTTATGGAACAGTAGGTGATGTGGATATCCTGATATTTATAGACTCGGGTGTGTCTATAAATTTAATGGACAATAATTTGTATCAATCCATGTTTTCCAATTACCCTTTGCAACCCTCAACAGAGGCAGTGTGTGATGTGCAAGCCCATAGATTAAATACCCTGGGTTGTGTTCAAATACAGTTTACTCTCGGTGACAGAGTACTAACAGAACCATTTTTGGTAATGAAAGGAATTGCATTAGGCAACAGACTTTTGCTGGGTTATCTATCCTGCTTGTAGAAGACACAAGATTTTGATCCATGCAGGTGTTAATGGGATAACAGTCTGAATACCTGGTGTTTTTCTGCCTTATGAGGACGTGATTAGAATAGAGGACATAGAGGTTATTGAAAAAGGAGATGTGCCCAGTGATATTAATGGCGGTGATACGAGTGTTATGGAGGAAGGTAATATTAAAACCTACGTTGCTGATATGGGAAATGATTACGGGGGTTCTATCAGAATTCACAGTGATAACAATGGTGGTGATGATACTTTGGATGGTGATGTTGATACTAATATTGATGTTATTTTTGATACTAACAATGCTGGGGATGATACTGAAGGTGGTAATGTGTATGGGGTGGGGGAAAGGGGAGATACTAACCACAAATATAGAGGTGTTTTATCCGAGGATATTGTGTTACTACCTGGTTCAAAGACAATGGTAAAAGTCAAATTAAAGGAAGTGAGAAAACCTATGAATGTGTGTGTTATTGAAAAGAGCGAGAGGCTTAGAGGGGTTATTAGCATGGCATCGGTGAACAGGGTATCCATGGATACGACCACGTGGTCGGAGTTACTAAACTGTAATGATACAGTTAGGAGATACCAGAGGAATACATATATATTGGATTTCCAAGATTGGAGTCGTGATACTGGTTCAGTGGCTATCGTAGAGGGGAAACCTGAGTTTTCAGAAGCAGAAATGCAATCAAGGAAACGGATCTTGAGAGAACATTTAGCTAATGCGGATTATAGTGAACATGTTGAAGCGATAAGCGAGCTCTTGGCAGAATTTGGGGATACGGTAGCCTTACAAGGTGATAAATTGGGGTTGACTAATGTGTTAGAGCATAAGGGAGAGTGGCACAAAACCTATTTATATTCCTGCATATTGCTTACAGAAGTACTAAGGAGGCTTAGACTAGCGGTGTTGAAAATTAAGCTAGCCAAGTGTTCGTTCTTGAAAAAGCAAATTACATATCTAGGCCACGTCATATCTAAGGAAGGGGTTAGAGTAAATGACGATAAAGTCAAAGCAATAGCGAATTTTCCCACACCCCAATCAAAGAAAGAGATTAAGTCATTCCTGGGTATTGCCAGTTTCTTCAGGAGGTTTGTGAAAGGGTTCTCTACTATAGCAGCTCCCCTAACAGATGTATTGCGGGAAGACGTTCAATTTCAATTGAAGGAACCCCAGATCGAGAGTTTTCAAAAGCTTAAGGATGCGCTAATGAATCCCCCTGTTTTGAAGTTTCCATATTTTAGCAAACCTTTTACATTAGTGACTGAAGCCAGCCAGGAAGGTATAGGTGCTTGCCTTATGCAAAAGTTTGATGGGAAATTCCATCCCATAGCCTTTTATAGCAGGAAGTTCAGGACAAAGAAAGGGCAGCAACGAGAGATCAATGGCTACTATAGATAAAGAAGCCTTTGCGATAGTGTCGAGCTTGGTTCATTTTAAAATGTTACTGATGGGGAACAAAGTAGAAGTTCTTACAGACCATAAGCCATTGTTAGATCTTTGTAATAAACCCGATTTGTTGCCTAAAAGAGCTCGATGGTTTTTGACTATCAGAGATTTTGATGCAAAGCTCAAATATATAGAGGGCAAATTAAATGCAGTTGCAGATGCTCTTAGTAGAAGTTTTCACGACACGGGAGAATTCCAAGTTGCGCAAGTCACTAACGAGGCTATACAATGAGATATATCTCTCATAGAGCAAAGGCAAGATGAAGACAAGATTCTAGCAGTCACGAAAGCGTTTCTTAGAGGGGAATTAGTCAGGAAACGGTATAAGTTGCCTTTTTCGGGTTTGGAGTTAGAAGGTAATCTATTAGTTAGGAAAATTAAATATAAATTGAGAACCAGTGAAAGTAGAGGAGACACGACACAGATCGTAATTCCGAAAGTCCTAATTCCAGTGGTTTTGGATAAAGTTCATTGCAGGTTCGGTAGTCCACACTTGGGAATAGAAAAAACGTATGATGAGGTTGATGCTAAATGCATTTGGAAAAACATGGGGAAAGATGTGGAAAATTTTGTGAGAAATTGTACCGTGTGCAATGCATGTAAACCTGCAAGAATAACTTCATGCAAATTAGGATTGTATCCTATACTGAGTAGACCTTTTCAGAGAATACATATGGATACCCTGGGGAATTTTTGTGAGTCTAGGTTTGCGAACAAGTACTTGTTAGTGATAATAGATGAAATTACAAGGATATAGTAGAAATTTTCCCACTTAAGCATAAAACGGCTGAAGAAGTAGCCGTAGCGTTTTTCAATGGTATCATTTGCAGATACGGCTGACCCGAAGATCTATTGACCGACAATAGTAGAGAATTTGTGAACATAACTTTGGAATGTTTAGCGGAAGTCATGGGGATACAGAAAGTAACAATTATTCCATACAGACCTGAGGCTAATGGGTTGTGTGAACGAGCAAACAGGAAAGTGCTTGAGGCTCTCAGGAAAACTGTAGGTGGTAATGATAAGAATTGGGACAGATATGTTGATGTTGTTATACATAGTATTAACACTATGGTTAGTGATTCCATTAAAATGTCTCCATTTGAAGCTTTGTTTGGTTGCCCAGCACAAGGCACATTTGATTTGCTAACTATACCTCATCATGAGGAGGATACGATCGAGGCGTTGTTATCCACAGCTAGAGAGAGACATGCTTGTCTCAGCCGTAATCTCGAATCCACAACCAGAGATGTGGTACAGAAAAGTATTGGTAAAACATCTAATCCCAAGATCAATGTTGGAGACAAGGTATTTTCAAAACTTAACGTGAGAAATAAACTGAACTACAAATTAGGCCCGAAGTTTGAAGGTCCTTTCAAAGTCATTGAGGAGAAAATTGGAAACAGATTTGTATTAGTCTTAGAGGAAAAAACAGGTTGGTCGAGGTTAACACATATCTCGAAATTGAAAAGAATTGGTTGTGTTGATTAATATATTGTCCCGCAATTGAATTTTTTTCCCTTTTTTCTCTTGCTGTCTGTTTTTTTTGCAATTTGGTGGCAAAATGCTTTCCATTTTTTTCTCTCTTTCATTTCCTTCTACTGTTTTTTTCTTATTATGCACAAATCTGCTGCATTTTGGCGTAAGATTTCGGGGTCCATATTTTACGTGGGAAGTTGTTGGAAATGCGTCAAATTATTGTTTTAGCTGAGAAACGTGATGATAAATAAATATGTGATAATTCCTGTGTGTAGGATATTTGGGGCATAATGGTTTCTGGCGTTGTATGTCTGCCTAGAAAAATCCATAGTGTTCACAGGTGGATTTTTGCTGATAATGCTGTGATGAATCCGGTTGCTGATTTTTCCCTTTGGAGTTCATTACTCGGAGATTTGCACTGTTCTCTGTTGACTATGGCATTCCACGGAAGTGTTCTTTGTAAGGGGGTTCTTTTCCAGTCGTTTCTGGTAGATGAGACTGTTGCGGTAGCAAATTCCGTAACTATACGTATTACATTTTTGGGAATAATATTGGATTATGTATATGTTTTTCCTCTCTTGGGTGAGTTTGTAATGAGGAAGGTCGATTATTTTCTTTTTTTTATTATTACTTGATATAAATGTCGTCCTAAAGAATTAGATAACTGACAGTTTTTTTTCTTGTTCTGTCTGATGCTGAAATATTGCTTAATCATCGCCCTGGGGTTGATGACGTTCGCAAAGACAAAAGTACATCTGGGTCCTGGAGGGCTTATTGAGGAAGACCACCTAGTATGGTTGTCATCTGATAAAGTGGCAATAGGTATCGAGTTCAAGAGCTTGGGTTCAGCCAGTTTGGAACTCGAGGAATCGTGTAGCAAAATTGAAGGACTGGTAAACATGTTAAATGAACTTGAGACTACAAGAAACCTGTCCGCATCACTGGGACGTCTTTTAGTAGAAATAAAAATAACTGCAAGCAGGGTACAAGGCAAGATCGTGGAGACAATCACTTGGGTCCCAGAGACAAAGCCAGTCGGGGGGAGGGACCCGTCTAGAAGACAGAAAAGGGCAGTACAGCTGTTGGCGGCCGGGGGTGTAGCT
Organism: Macrobrachium nipponense; assembly: GCF_015104395.2. Lineage (NCBI taxonomy): Eukaryota > Metazoa > Arthropoda > Malacostraca > Decapoda > Palaemonidae > Macrobrachium > Macrobrachium nipponense. The sequence goes on from NC_087218.1 coordinate 5,100,884, forward strand.
ATTGCAGCCATAGCTGGAGTAGCAATAACGAGTTTGGTGAAGGTTGGGATATTAGAGGCGGAGTTTGCTGAACATGGTAAAGCTATGAATTCTCTAAGAGGGAGGAATGAAAAATTAGAAAACGGATTCAATGAGTTGAGGAAATCGAGTAACATATTACACGCGACAGTAAAAGGAGTCTGGAAGACCTAGATGTCACCATTACGTTTTTCACTATACACACTACACTGTTGAACATTGAAAGAGAAACAGAATCTATGTTGAATGAGATTAAAAGCCAAGTGGAGGCAGTTGTAGCAGCTTCACGGGGGAAAATTTCAAGGGAAATGTTGCCATTGGGAACTTTGGAGTCAACCTTAAAAGATGCGGCGTATGAATGGAGATCAAATATTATTTTTACGGGAGATTTACTTTACAGATACTATGGGATTTTAAAGGTACAATTATCAGATAAGGGGTTACTTGTTGACATACCAGTCAGTTATAGAAAACCGTTTTACAGCTATATATTTAGGCCATTTCCTAGTTCTTTCCAGGGGTCGGTAGTGGTTTGGACAGAGGTAGAGATTATGTATATATTAGGTGAAGAATTCCAGTCCTCGGCAGTTGACTATGAACTAGCATGTGTGTTAGTTTATGATAGATATGTGTGTGAAAGTAAGATATTCACTCTTTGACATATTGACCTGTCAGGTTGCGAACTAGAATTAGCTCACAAGAATTTACCGACTCACTGTGACTTTAGAGAATTCCCTGATCCATATCAAGTAATATCGATGGAGACAATGACAGCGGTCTTCTGCACCAATGCAAGACTTCTACTATAGGCAATGGGGACAACAACTTGCTCATCCTACAGGGATCCCAGTTGTTTGATGGTTCCTGCTGTGTTCTCTCGGATTTCTTCATGGTGCTTAGTCGGCGTGTCTACAACTCGTCCATGAAAGTGTTTACGAAACACTTACATGGAAACCATGAAGCGGTTCGAATTCCACCTACAGTGGAGACTGTTACAGTCCCGCCGCTGGAGGATAGTGACGAAGATGAGTTTGTCTTCAATGAACGTTACACAATTCCAAAAATAGTGATCACGCTAGGTGTTATACTGATCACAATTTGTGCGCTAGGAGTTCTTAAACTTCTGTGCATCCGGTGAGGCACAAGGGCTCCAGCAACGTAGGTAGCCCTTAATTATGTGGCAAATTGATACATTGTGCATTAGTTGCTGATGTGGTGTACGACAGGAGTGCACAAAGGACATAGGTGGCCGAGCCATCTTACAGGTATGACTTGATGTGTTAGTGAATATCGTGTCAGCTACCCTTGCTTGGAGACAGAGTGAGCTGTAGAGGTGGCCTCCTTGAATGAAGGAATCTGATGCGTATGCGTTTTTAAGCTGGTTGCTGTCCGTACTGTTGCCAGGGGCAGTTTTGAGGTGTGGTGGGTATGTACATTCGTTTGTACGGATGTCATAGGTCTGACCGATCGAGGCACTTGAGGGAAAGAAAACATTCCTTTGTGATAGGATGAAAGACGGTTGAGCGAACGCCAAGGTCGGGAGAAAACTCCCATCTTAAAGGTATGGCACATATTTTAAATGACTTAGGAACAGTTGCCTTTGAAAAGAGAGAAGTATGAAATGTATCTCTTTACTTAATATTGCCTTTGAAAAGAGAGAAGTGTGAAATGTATCTCTTTACTTGATATTGCCTTTGAAAAGAGAGAAGTGTGAAGTGTATCTCTTTACTTAATATTGTGTTACATATCTTTATTACAGATAGGCTCTATACCATGATATTAGAGACAGGATTCTCTAACTTGACTAATACAATGTAACAATTGACATTTTGAGTCTGGGAGTGAATACTTAGCCAGGAGAGTGGAATGATAGTTTTCTTTGTGGGGCTGACTTGGGTTTCATCACTATGACTTATTAATCATTCTGTTCCATTTTATGTTCATCTGCTTTGGGTAATAAAATAGTATATTTTTGTATTTATGTGAGCTTAATAACCTAGTGACATGCTTGCAGATAGAGGGCGCCTGGTGCCACAGGTAAGAATTGTTAAATTGTGTAGTTTTGTCAAAACGGGGCGGGGGAAGATATATATATATATATATATATATTTAAATATATATATATATATATATATTTTATATATATATATATATATATATATAAATAATATATATATATATATATATATATATATATATATATATATAGATATATAAGTCTATCATATTACCATGATTATATACATATATCGAACTACAAATGTCCTTTAATGTCAAATTCGCTCTACCTCGGAATTAATATATTTTCATATATGCTTAACCGAGGGGGAATTTATTAAGCGATAATAGAATTCCCGATCGACAGGCGCGAACCAGCGACCTCCCAATTCCAGGACTGGCAGTGAAGCCTTAAACCACCCCGACACCGCAAGAGATATAAGTTCATGCCGCGAAAGGTATTTCAGGTTGGAGGCGGCATGAACTTATATCTCTTTGCGGTGTCGGGGTGGTTTAAGGCTTCACTGCCAGTCCTGGAATTGGGAAGTCGCTGGTTCGCGCCTGTCGATCGGCAATTCTATTATCGCTTAATAAATTCCCCCTTCGTCTTAAGCATATATGAAAATATATTAATTCCGAGGTAGAGCGAATTAGATATTAAACGGACATTTGTAGTTCGATACATATATATATATATATATATATATATATATATATATATATATATATATATATATATAATATATATATATAAATCTATCTACTATAATTTATTATTGTCTTTGAAATCTAAAGCGGAGGAAATTTACTTTTCATGTTTCTCACCCAGTTTAAGTTAGATTATGTCGATGAAGGGAACTAATTGATGAACAAATGATTCTTCAGCAACTTATTTTCTTTTTCCTTTTATACCATCGACTCCTTTTAATTTTGACGGGGAGAAACATGAAAGGTAAAACTCCCTTGCTTTAAATTTCAAAGACAAGAACCAAATATAGTGAATACAGTAAAATAGCTCCTCAATCTCTCTCTCTCTCCTCTGTCTCTCTCGCTCTCTCTTCTCTGCTCTCTCTCTGTCTCTCTGTCTGTCCGAAATCTTGAAACCATTGCTTTTAAGCTGAAGATTTTCTCACAAAAGTTTCATTCTTTGACCCATTATGGAAGAGATGTCAACAGCTTTTAAACTGACAATGGTTGAAATCACCTCTTATTCTATGTTTGGCAACATAAGCGAACAGCATATAAGAGAAGCCCTTCACAACAACTGACAGACAGACAGACAAACTGACAGTCAGAGAAATATTTACCAGACAGACGCAGCCAGAAACTAGCAGGGATGCTATGACCAGAAAAACGCCCCAAGTCTTCATTGTTAGAGGGAAGAAGAAGACGGTGTAGATCTGACTTGTTCTTCGGAGCTGCTGCGATGAATCAACTCCTCCTGATGATGGTTTGCCTGCGACTGCTGGCGTTTGAGGGCTCTGTGCGGCAAGGGCTGGCTGGCCGTCGGAGTCAAAGCATAATTATAACCCAGGCACAAATGACGTAGCAGCAGCTGTGAACATTACAATATGTATAAGCTAACTGGCCTGCGCTGTTTTCAAAGTGTAACATATAATACCTGATTCTAGGCCAGCTTTCTTATAACTGAATCCAAAAATCATGCTCATTTTACTCAATCAGACTAAGTTAATAAAATATGAGCACACTGAAAACATCCTAAATTCCGATCTATTTGTAGGTGAATGAAACACAATATTGAAAATATTAGACTGATTTATTCACAGAAGGCTTTCAAAATATTTTGAATAGATAGCAAGAAGAGTATAATGAACTAAGGAAGCTACGCATGGATGAATAGTCTCTTCAGGGACCTTCATTAATGTTGAGCAGACTCCACATCACTCATCAGGCACCTGCAGTAGTCGGCCAGAAAGTTGACATTCCATCGGCCTTGATAGCGTTCCTCCATAACACTGATATTTTGGTGGCAGCGCTCGACCTTTTCTTCACTGAAGTCTCCATAATTCTCTGGAAAATAGTCCAGATGAGACCGGAGGAAGTGCATTTTCACTGACATGCGCACTCCAAGTTGGCGTAAATTCTATATATACTATATATATATATATATATATATATATATATATATATATATATGTATGTATGTATATATACATATATATATATATACATACATATATATATATATATATATATATATATATATATATATATATATATATATATATATATATATATATATATTATATATATATATTTTATATATATATATATATATATATATATATATATATATATATATATATATATATATATATATATATGTATATAGTATATATATACATAATATATACAATATATATATATATATATATATATACTATATATATATATATATATATATATAATATATATATATATTATATATATATATATATATATATATATATATATATATATATATATATATATATATATATATATATATATATATTTCGAAGTCACGCTGCGCTTGACGATTAGAATAAGCATAACGAAGAAATCTATTCATGAAGGTATTTTTTCTCGTACAACCTGATACTACTTCTCATTGGAAGGGTCGCTTATTTACGCTCTGAGATTTTAAAGTATTTCAGGAGTTCTTAAAAAGAAAAATCCTCAATTCTGATGTATATAAACTCCTTGAATTTGCAATGGTCACTATCCTCGACAAACGTTCATGGAGACAACTACATTGACTGACTATCTCAAGCTGAGTGAGTAGAAAGAACAAAGATAAAAATGTATGCAGTAAATACATAACTTATGTTTCTCATTAATTTTTGTTCCTGTAACTAAAATGGTGGGGGTGTCGGTATTCGACAAATCTATGTGAAGGCTATTGGCTAGCTTTTTTAAAGAATTTAGAATATCTACGGAGAGAGAGAGAGAGAGAGAGAGAGAGAGAGAATATATATATATATTATATATATATATATATATATATATATATATATATGTATAGATATATATATATATATATATATATATATATATATATATATATATATATATATATATATAATATACGTACACACACACACACACACACACATATATATATATAATATATATATAATAATATATATTATATAATATATATATATATTATAGATAATATATTATAATATATATATATATATATATAGATTATATATATATATATATTGTATGTTTGTATGTATGTATATATATAGATATATATATATATATATATAGTATATATATATATATATATATATGTATATATATATATATATATATATATATATATATATATATATATATATATATATATATATGGAGTTAGCAACGACATAATTTTCATTCTCCTATCATCATTTGTTTGGGAGGCACGAAGCAAAATTTTCTCTCTCTCTCTCTCTCTCCCCATTTATCGAAATGAAATCAGTCTCACAAAGGTGAATCATTACCAGTCATACAAAAATATAGTTAGAATTTCCTTGAAGCCAAGTGTTCAACGCCTTCGCCGGTTAGCCAGACATTACAGGATGAGTCATTCCGCTCCCAGCTTATCGGGGGAGCATAACCGCGCTTCCCCCTACCCCCTTTCCCCATCCCCCACCCCTTGAACGTGCCACCATAGACAGCCAACCAACAAATATCGCTTATCATTAGTATGGTTATTATCATGATTATTCACTATCCCCCTTCCGGCATCAACGCCCAGTCAAAAATCGCCCATTATTATTATTATTATTATTATTATTATTATTATTATTATTATTATTATTATATCACCTGAATACCAGAGACGACCCCGGCCTGACATTGACCTCTCTTACGGAATAATACCAACACCGACGACGACCCCCTGCTTGATCTGAACCAGAGGAACGCCTTCCCATATACCAGTATTCTGATAACACCCCAGTATACGATAATACCAGTCTTGATAATAAAGCCTGTCTGAATAAAATATCACTTTCAGCATTATCCCTAATATGAATATTGGACAATTATTGCGAAGTATCGCTGAGCCAGAAAAGTGAGTAGTAAGAAAAATAGAAAAGATAATATGTAAGATTAATTCGCTGAATTCTGCCATTTTATTCAACAGAATTTGTTTAAAAGAGGGTCTTCTTCCAAAATATTATTATTATTATTTTTCTTCATAGTAACCTTGCTAGGCTTTTGCTGGTCCGCTGATGTACTAGTTAGCGTCGTGGATTTCCACTCTGATGTCGCGATGTAAACGTGAGTGTATATAAAAATGTATATGAATCGAGAGCTTTCGAGAACCTGCCCGATTCTCCTTCTCAGCTTCCTTATCAATGAGACTGATAGGGAAAATCGAGCAGGTTCTCGAAAGCTTTCGTTTTATACATTTTTTATATATACTTACACTTACACAATAAGATTAATTATTATTATTATTATTATTATTATTATTATTATTATTATATTATTATTATTATTATCTCGTTTCATATATATTTTTATGTATACTTACACTTACCACTGTGCATTTCATCACCTTTGTATTGACTCATAGGGTTGTTGTTGTTATTGTTATTATTATTATTATTTTTATTATTATTTTTTTTTTTTTTTTGCTCTATCACAGTCCTCCAATTCGACTGGGTGGTATTTATAGTGTGGGGTTCCGGGTTGCATCCTGCCTCCTTAGGAGTCCATCACTTTTCTTACTATGTGCACCGTTTCTAGGATCACACTCTTTCTGCATGAGTCCTGGAGCTACTTCAGCCTCTAGTTTTCTAGATTCCTTTTCAGGGATCTTGGGATGTGCCTAGTGCTCCTATGATTATGGGTACGATTTCCACTGGCATATCCCATATCCTTCTATTTTCTATTTTCAGATCTTGATACTTATCCATTTTTTTTTTTCTCTCTCTTCTCTTCAACAATCTGGTGTCCCATGGAATTGCGACATCAATGAGTGATACTTTCTTCTTGACTTTGTCAATCAACGTCACGTCTGGTCTATTTGCACGTATCACACCCTATCTTGTTTTCTGATACCATAGTCCCCAGAGGATCTTTGCCTGATCGTTTTCTATCACTCCTTCAGATTGTGCTACCACTTATTACTGCAAGGTAGCTGATGTTTCTTGCACAGGCTCCAGTGGAGGGCTTTTGCCACTGAATCCTGCCTCTTTTTGTACTGGTTCTGTGCAAGTGCCGGACATTCGCTTGGTATTTGGTTTATGGTTTAATTTTTCGTATTGCACTTCCTACATATAGGAGAGATGTTATTTCCGTCTCTCGTTCTTTGAACATATCTGGTTCTTAGGGCTTGATCTTGTTCCGCTGTTATCATTCCTTCAGTTTCCTTCTTTAGCTCTCCCCTATGTAGCCATTGCCATGTGTCATCGCTGGCTAGTTCTTTAGTCTGTCTCATGTATTGTCTGTGCATTGGTTTGTTGTGCCAGTCCTCTGTTCTGTTTGTCATTCTCCTGTCTCTGTATATTTCTGAGTCTTCGTCTATTTTTATTAGTCCTTCTTCCCATGCACTCTTTAGCCACTCGTCTTCGCTGGTTTTCAGATACTGTCCCAGTGCTCTGTTCTCGATGTTGACGCAGTCCTCTATACTTAGTAGTCCTCTCCCTCCTTCCTTTCGTGTTATGTATAGTCTGTCCGTATTTGCTCTTGGGTGTAGTGCTTTGTGTATTGTCATATGTTTCCTGGTTTTCTGATCTATGCTGTGGAGTTCTGCCTTCGTCCATTCCACTAGTCCTGCGCTGTATCTGATTACTGGCACTGCCCATGTGTTTATGGCTTTTATCATATTTCCGGCGTTGAGTTTTGACTTGAGTATCACCTTGAGTCTCTGCATATATTCTTTCCTGATCGTGTCCTTCATCTCTTGGTGTTTTATATCCCCTCCTTCCATTATTCCCAGGTATGTCATCCTGTCTCATCTATGTGTTTGATGTTGCTCCCATTTGGTAGCTTTATCCCTTCAGTTCTTGTTACTTTGCCCTTTTGTTTGTTGACTAAGGTGCATTTTTCTATTCCAAACTCCATCCTGATGTCCCCAGATACAATCCTTACAGTCTGGATTAGGGTATCTATTTCCTTGATGCTCTTACCATACAGCTTGATGTCGTCCATGAACATCAGATGGTTAATTCTGTTGCTTCTTTTCTTGAGTTGGTACCCGGCATCCATCTTCTGCAGTACTTTTGTAATGGGAATACATTGCTACTACGAAGAGTAGTTGGGACAGTGAGTCTCCCTGGAGATCCCTCTCCTGATATTACCTCTGCTAGTCTTATTCCAGAGCTTGTAAGTATTGTATTCCAGTTTGCGCATTGTATTTTTGAGGAAGCTGATGGTGTTTTCCTTTTCTGCCCCATATATTTTCAGGCATTCTATTAGCCATGTGTGTGGTATCATGTCTTAGGCTTTCTTATAGTTTATCCATGCCATGCTTAGGTTGGTTTTCCTTTCTCCTTTTCTGTTTCTTCATTACCATTTTGTCTGTCAGGAGCTGGTCTTTTGTGCCCCTACACTTCCTTCTGCAGCCTTTCTGTTGGTGGGGGATGGTGTTTGTCTTCCTCCTCTAGGTAGTTGTATAGCCTTTCACTGATGATACCCTGTTAGTAACTTCCACATTATTGGTAGGCAGGTGATAGGCCTGTAGTTACTGGCTATATTTCCCTTACTCTTGTCTTTTTGTACTAAGGATGTCCCTCCTTCCTGTGGTCATACCATTTTGGGTGTCATGATTGATTTGAGATACATTGCTGGAGTTGTTTCTGCTATTCGTGGGTGTAGGGCCTTGAAGTTTTTTGAGCCTATCCATGGACTTCATCGGGACCTGGGGCTTTTCAGTTTGGCATTTTCTTTAGTTGGTGTCTGACTGTGTCTGTCGTGATCTCTGTGAATCTTTGTTTTATTCTCCCTGTTTCTACTTCCTTGACTTCCGGGAGCCATGTTGCATGTTTGTTGTGTGATACCGGATTGCTCCATATGTTTTCCCAGAGTCTCTTACTTGGTTCGGCTTCAGGGATTTCTGGGTGGTTGTCTTCCCCTCTTAGTTGGCTGTATATGTCTTTTCTGGTTGGTTCCGATAGTTTGTTCTGTTGGTATCCCTTATTCCTGTTCATGTACCGTTGGATCTTATGTGCTTTGGCCTTAAGCCTCTGTTTTACATCTTCTATTGTGTTGTTTAGTCCCTCTCTTGTACTTTTTATTTCTCATTGAGTTCCTCCTTGTTTTCTTGCTTCTTAGCCTTTTTATTATTATTATTATTATTATTATTATTATTATTATTATTATTCCCATTGTTCAATACCAACAGCTCTCTTAGTTTAGACAGTTATTCAGTTACTTTTGTGAACTTGATATAATTTTTGGCTGTTTAATTTGGCATTTAAATATATCTAATGGTATGAAAATCCAATCATCAACAGCCTTTAATTGTAATCATTATCAGGAAGTTGAGTCAGTATTATGTGTAGAATACAAATCACAGAGGTTCAAGCTTTGACATTTTTTCTTTGCCGTGAATCAGCGAGAATCATTCAGTTCTGAGCCTCACCAAGACGTTATAAACTTGAGACTGAGAATAGACAGAAAAGGTATCTTTGGATGCCATCGAAGAGAAAAATCTCCACACAAAACAAAACATAGGGTGGGTGGGTCGGGGAAGTAAGAGATGTTGAGGAACAACCCCCATGTTGACTTTGCCATATTCTATTTCCTCGAGAGCCTTTTCTAAAATTATTTAATTTCCTTTCCTTTTTCCATTTTACCATTTGCATCCCTTTCAAAAAACAGTTGAGTTTGAACGTCCTCAGTTGAATAAAAGTTCAGTCATTTTTTTGCAACAATTTTATGTTCCAGTTATTATGACTTCAACCTGTCTTTCTTTAAGCGAGGAGGAAACCATTAAAAGCTGAATTCCTTTGCTGTAGACTACATAAGACAAGAATGAAAGACAAATGGAATTGAGAAATAAAGTAACTTTCTTCTCGTGTTCCTCCTCTCTCTCGTCCTCTCGGTCGTCCGCCCTGGTCTATCTCACTCTCTGCGGGGGTCTCGCCTCCTCAGCGGCCAAATATCTCTCTCTCTCTTCGGATCTCCTCCCACAAGCAGTCTCTTTTTTTTTTTTTCCTCTCTCCCTCCGCACCTCTCCTTCCCCCTCTCACTCTTCACCTCTCCCCTCTCCATTCCTTCCTCGCTCTCCTCTCTCTCCCATCCTTCTCTCGTTGCCCCTTCTCTCCTCTTTCTCCTACGTCTTCTCCCTCTCGCATTCAAATCTCCGCTCTCTCCGTCTTCTCGGCCTCCGTTCTCTCCTACCAAATCTCCTTCCACGGTCCTCTCTCATCTCTCCTCTCTCTCTCTCTCCTCCTTTGTTTATTAAAGTTTCTTCCTGAAATTGACGAAAAGCTCTGCATATGAACAATTATTAACCCTGCAAGTTATTCCGTTTATCTGAAAAACCTACTATGGTTCTAGAAACGGATGGTAAAAATAAAAAGGCCATTCCAATTAGAACCTTTTTAAATTTTAAAAAAAAATGCCAAGGAAATATCGGAAAAACTAGAAACCAACTTTCTATAAAAAAAAAAAGAAACCGGACAACGGAGAAAGGGAGACACCTACTACAAATGAGGCATTAAAATTACCTTTTTCAGGAGGACTTTGTTGGTATGGACGTCCCTTATTCCTGAGCCTTACTGATTAGACTTCAGTTTCATTAACAAACCCTCCTTCTAAGTGGAAGATAGGAATGAGAAATTATGTTATAATAAGTTGAAACTAGCTTTTGTTTCTGTCTTAGTTGTTCTCTTTCCTCTCATGCAGAGGAACAACTTGCTGTTTCCCCAATCCCTTGCAGTCACCCAACCAAATGTGGTGTGCCTGGTGCCTGCATTGCATCATTTGCATCATTTAATTCGAAATTATTCCCGTTCCTTTCTACTGCAACCTGACTTTGACTTCTGTCAGGAGGGCAACCGTTCCCCATCAGACTTGGCTGAACTAAACCAGGGGCCCAGATTACAATTAACAAAATGAACAATCGAAAGGTCGCAATGCGTTTCAGTCTTGATAAAACGGCACTCCTATGAAAATAGGCATAGATCCCCATGAAACCCCATTATTACAACTAGTTTGGTACTTAGAGTATCTCCAAGGTTCTTTCTTTTTAAAGGTTCAGGAAGTAGCATTTATGGCAACTGAAACAAGCAATGAAGGAAATACAGAGTGGGCAAGAACGAGTACTTGAGGTTTTATCAATATCATGCAGAAGGAGCCATGCCTTTTTATTTTTAAATTAATCGATTCCAACAAATTGAAACCCGAAAAAAAAAAACAAATTAAATTGATTTTTTTTGTACGAATAAAAATTCTTTGGTATTTTTAGAGTGCAGTACAATGAGAACAAAATTACAAAACATTCTTTGGAATAATTTAGGAAAACGGGAAAGCGAGGAATTTGTTTCCTCATTTTGCCGATGTTGGTTTCTTTTTACGAACTATTTAAATATCATTTACGAGAAGAGCTTCAGGGAACTCAGTTGAAAATAAATACTGCAGAACTGTTCAAATGGTCTTGAAAAAACCGAAATGGACACCTGAAGGAGAAAAGGTGCTCAGGAGGCTGTGGAAGGAAGGGGATTTCACCCGTCTGGAATTGCGAGTTATATTGAAACCAAGGACATCGGTTGGAGGGACAGCTGAAAAAATGAAAAATGAAAGAATTATTATTTATAGGACATTATTATGTTAACAAGAATGAAACCTCTTTTCCTTTGCGAAGTGTAAAAAGCCAAGAGGTGGAGCCCTGCACTGTGGGTGGGTTATTTTAGCCCTCCTGACGGTTCAAACCCAATGTCGGCTCGAAGGAAAGTTAATTGTCGCCGAAAATCTCGCTGTCACCCTGTGAGTGTTAGTCAGGGGGTTAAAATGTTTTGCTTTTTGGTCTGAAGAAACACGTTGCAGGATTGGGGGTAATTACTCTCTTGGGGTAGTTTTAATTTAGCATTCCAGGGGGTTAACAACAAGTGTGGAAGTTTAAAAGGCGCAATAAAAGACCTTCATTTTTCCTTTTCGCCTTTTTGCTTTTTCAATCGATGAATTCGTTGCATTTTAACTTCCCTGATATTAGAAATAAGAAATGTTCACCAAGGATATCTATTAATTATTATGTGGCTGAATGAACCAATACAATATTTTTGTACCCCCCCCCATTATTATTATTATTATTATTATTTATTTATTATTATTATTATTATTTATTATTATTATTTTAGATTTTATTAGCTGTTAAAAGGAATGGCAAAATTAAGAGAGTTGAGTTGAGTTTAAAATATTCTCTTTTCTATTATTTCTTACAAATAATACCAAAAATCAACTCGCTTAATTCTTGATTCTGCCATTTTCTTTGTCAAAAATTTGACACGGAAAGATATTGTTTTTACCTTTTTAAAAATTTTAAAAACCAAAAATTAATTATTTATAAACTCGGGAGGATGAAAACCCATATTCGAATGGAACAAGACTCCAGGAAACAATTGACTTTGTTGGGATTCAAGCTTTCCAAAGAATATGGAAGGGTTGGTTCATGGAGAAGTAGCAAGAAAGAAGGTAAAGGAAAGGGAACTAACCGAAAGAAAGAAGATCCATCACTTTTGGAAAAAAATGGAAACAAAAAAATAAATAGATATTGACGAGGAGTGGTGTGAGGGAGGGAGGGCATTGGTTTTTAAAACTTTAATTTTTGCTTGGAAATAGAAAATAGACTTCGAAAGGAGGAATTAGATCAAAGGAAGAAGTGGGCTGATTGAGGCGTTGTTTCTTGCGTTTTAAGCCTCCTGACTTGTCCGTCCAACTTAAGAAAACGGCTCAACGATTAATTGGTCCCGCAACACCTGTGGATAATGTTTTCGAGGGTTTAGCTCTTTGTTTGCAGAAACCCGTGGCAGATTTGGGGTAGAAAGTCCCCCCCTTGGGGTAACTTTAAACATTCCAGGGGGGTGACAACAAGGTTGCGGAAGTTAAATGGCGGGCAATAAGGGACCTCTTTTTTTTCCTTTGCTTTTTAATCGATTGAGTGTTTGTTCAATTGCAATTCTCTGAATAAATAATATAAAGGTTCACCAGGATAATATAGCTAATGCAAGTATTTTATACTAATTATTATTATTATTGGTTATTATTGATTTTTTTTTTTTTTTTTTTTGGCTCTATCCACAGTCCTCCAATTTCCGAAGTTCGACTGGGTGGGTATTTATAGTTGGTGAGGGCTTCCGGGTTTGCATTCCTCCGCCATCCTTACGGAGGGGTCACCATCACTTTTCTTACTATGGTGTGTTATGTGGTGCCGTTTCTAGGATCGACACTCTTCTGCATGGAGTTTCCTGGAGCTACTTCAGCCCTCTAGTTTTTCTAGATTCCTTTTCAGGGAATCTTGGGATAGTGCCATAGAGCTCCTATGATTATGGTACGATTTCCACTGGCATATCCCATATCCTTCTTATTTCTATTTTCAGATCTTGATACTTATCCATTTTTTCTCTCTCTATCTCTTCAACTCTGGTGTCCCATGGTATTGCGACATCAATGAGTGATACTATCTTCTTGACTTTGTCAATCAACGTCACGTCTGGTCTGTTTGCACGTATCACCCTATCCGTCCTGATACCATAGTCCCAGAGGATCTTTGCCTGATCGTTTTCTATCACTCCCACTGGTTGGTGCTCGTACCACTTATTACTGCAAGGTAGCTGATGTTTCTTGCACAGGCTCCTGTGGAGGGCTTTTGCCACTGAATCATGCCTCTTTTTGTACTGGTTCTGTGCATTCGCTTGCTATGTGGTTTATGGTTTCATTTTTCGTATTGCACTTCCTACATATGGGAGAGATGTTTTATTTCCGTCTATCGTTCTTTGAACATATCTGGTTCTTAGGGCCTGATCTTGTGCCGCTGTTATCATTCCTTCAGTTTCCTTCTTTAGCTCTCCCCTCTGTAGCCATTGCCATGTGTCATCGCTGGCTAGTTCTTTAGTCTGTCTCCATGTATTGTCCGTGCATTGGTTTGTTGTGCCAGTCCCTACTGTTCTGTCTGTCATTCTCCTGTCTCTGTATATTTCTATGGGTCTTCGTCTACTTTTATTAGTCCTTCCTTCCCATGCACTCTTTAGGCCACTCGTCTTCACTGGTTTTCATATATTGCCCCAGTGCTCTGTTTTCGATGTTGACGCAGTCCACTATACTTAGTAGTCCTCTCCCTCCTTTCTTTCGTGTTATGTATAGTCTGTCCGTATTTTGCTCTTGGGTGTATGTGCTTTGTGTATTGTCATATGTTTCCTGGTTTTCTGATCTATGCTGCGGAGTTCTGCCTTCGTCCATTCGACTATTCCTGCGCTGTATCTGATTACTGGCACTGCCCATGTGCTTATGGCTTTTATCATATTTCCGGCGTTGAGTTTTGACTTGAGTATCGCCTTGAGTCTCTGCATATATTCTTTCCTGATCGTGTCCTTCATCTCTTGGTGTTTTATATCCCCTCCTTCCATTATTCCCAGGTATTTGTATCCTGTCTCATTATGATTATTATTATTATTATTTGTTATTATATTATTATTATTATTATTATTGGAGAAAGGGGCGTCAAAATGGAAGTGGTCAGCACAGCTGCTTCAGGGAGAGAACAAAAGACTTGATGTGTAATAAGTCTGATCCTGACGAAGAGGGATCTTCCACCTAACACTGACGACCCTTCCAGTAACTCCAGAGTTCAAAGTCCGCTCAAAAGTTCTCAGGAAATTTGCCACAGCAGCTCAATGAATTAGCTAAGGAAATATTGGAAGAAAAACCAAATGACACCATAAAAATTGAATAGAACCACATTTAAATGACCTTATCAGAGTTTCTGTTAAAAGAGATTAGAGTCAAATAAAATTAATCGTCCGCTCATTTGCCCCAAGAATGTCTTCTGTGAGACCTTGTCAGCTCTTCTGGCGACAAATCTCTACCCAAAGGGAGAGATATGCAAATCTCTTCCTACGGATTCGGAATTTTCTGTAGAACATATAGTTGTAAATGATGTGTTTTGTGGGTTAGAATAGTTCTGTAAAAATGACAACGATTCCGTACTGGCGCGAAAATGAAGCTCATATTTTACGATGCAGAACCCATAATGAAACGAGTTCAAGGTCATCATAAGTCTCTCTCTCTCTCTTACTCATTTCCTATATATCTTGCTGACTTCCATCACGGAGACAAAATTAAGATTTGGGAGGAATTTCAAAGATCATGAACCTCTGTGAAGCCGAATGAAGAGGCCGACGGTGTGGAAGTTGTCTCATAGGGAGTTCTTTCACCATCAAGTAGTAGCTATATATGGATGTATCGGTGAGGAGACCTGTCTTGTTTTCTTCGGGAGCCTTCCTTCCCTTCCTATGGGGAATAATAATAACAATGGCCTCATATTAGGAAATGAAAATACACACACACATACATACATACGTATAGATGTGTAAATATTATTTCTCGAAAAATTTCATTGTGGTAAAACAAACAGAGAGAGAGAGAGAGAGAGAGAGAGAGACAAAACAAACCTTGAGGCATGACACGTACTATAGTGTAAATAAATAACTTTTTTTCTATTCGTCTTGCTGTTACGTTGCTCGTACAATATGCTCTGGCTCTGCCTTGATTCCTGACACCGTTGTTTAGTCCTGGCCCTAAGCTAATGTTACAGACCCGTATGCATTTTTTTGTGTCCTAAATTTTTCAATTGCTGTGATTAGTATGACCCTTGACCTTTCTTCCTCATTCGGTCAGACATCTGGGTAGTTGGGCATAACTCCAGGACAAGCCCATTTAAATATGGCGTCTGTTGGTCATACTCAAAAAAATAATTTTTTTAGTTAATGGGCTACAGAAGTAAATTATGCTTCTACATGTGGATTTTCAATGGTGAGGAATTCATTTCTGACCTTAGTTTTAGAGTTTGAGATGTAATTAACCCACAAACACAAGCTAGTAACTACTGGCAAACCCATTCTAAAACTTTTCATGTATAAGTATTGATCCCTTTAGGGTGTAATTTGTGTGTAAAAGTGTATTAGTGTAGTATGTGGAATCTTTAGATATACATATTTTTTATCATCTATTTTGTTGTGCTGTTTGGCCATTGGGCTTCGGCGTTTGGCTTTGTACAATAAATTTCATAGATCAGTCTAGCATACATAGATTTCATTTTTGGAATTACTTAGACAGCTTTTAAAACACAATGTTGATACACAACTACAAATGAAGCATTGACGAGAAATTCCCCTACTTTTACGTTGTTATGGATAAGTGTATATATGAATTTAATCTATGGAAATTCCTTATATTTGGAGTGAGGAAGACACTTCATGCAATGAGTAATATAATATCCACAGACTTTTTTACAAATTAAAATACAAGGTTAACTGAACTCCAAATGAAACTTATTTTACGTGACATATCATGGTGCAAAGAAAATTGTAACTTATTTTTTTCAATCAGTAGCAAATTAGGTAAAATCGATTCAGTATCTGCATTAGGATAAAGACAGCTCATTATTAATTGTTGCCATCATCAGATGCACATGCCTCACTGTTTTTACAGTCACTACTGTCTTTGTGGCAGTAAGTTACACAGGAAACACTGGCAGCTTTGCAAAGGCAACGTTTTGCTTCACATTTGCTAGTGCACTTGCAGCTCATCTGGAAGCGTCCTTAGGAATTTCATCGGTAAGAGATGGCCGCTTTGTCTTTCCCACCCGAACTTTCCTGGTTCACGTTCATTGGTTGTGCTTGAGATAAGTGTTAGTGCGTTCCGTAACACAAACATCCCATGGTATAAGTGCCCATGAATAGTACTTGATGTTAGAGGCAGCATTTCCAGTCCTTTAAATGCTGGTGACATATAGATCTCATGACGTAGCTCATCAAAGGTTAATGCTGCAGTCTTTGATTTTGCCCTTGTCCTTGATCGTACTAAGAATCTTCCAGCCATATGCAGATCCTCATCAGAAAATCATCAGTCTCTGCAAAGTTCGCAAGTAGTTGGGTAGGACTGCTCATTAATGCTGCGTGTTTGGTACCTGTTCGTCTCATGGAATCATCACCAGTGAGCATATGAGCCTTCAATAATGAAAGACGTAATGGCCTAACAAGTTTTTGGGAAATGATGTGAAGTGGGATCATACGTATTCTATCACCAGTCCCAAACTGAACCCACAGTTCTTGGAGGCCATTGTCAATGAATTGATGCCTGTAAAACTAGAGCAACGCTGTCTGTGTCATTTGAAATTATCACAGCACGTTGACACCCACTACTGACACTCCATTCAATGTGTGGGATGATGCGGCAGTCAGCCTCTTCTTGCCAATTAGACAGCTCTGGAATATCGGAACCATTACTGTTCTCTACCAGTTTAGCTAAAAACCACTTCACCATCTCTTACCATACCACTGATTACCACATGTTGCATGTCTCTTGACACCATCTTACAGACCAACTCTTGCAGTTGCTCCTTATTCTTTCCAGAGGCCCAAAACTTGTCTATTTGCTTAGGAATCGGCACTTCCTCACTAATATTGATCAAATCAACCACCCCAGATTTTCCTCCTCTTCTGATACGCTCACCTTCCTTGATGGAAAATTTATTATAGCTATCAAAAATTAAGTGAATGAGCTCTGAGTCACAGGCATTTTTTGTAGATGTCACGACAGTTTGAATAATTTCACCAATTCTTGTAAAATGTGTAAGATCCCTGTACTGGCAAATCTTAGACATAAAATCCAGTAAAACGTGGGTCTTCATGGGTGACTGCCAAGTGAACTGATTGTAGTGCTCTGTTGTCAGGTGTTGCTGAAGTTCAGGCACAAGCTGGAATTTGCCTGTTTTTGTGGTGAAGTCGCCATCAAACAAAGGAGAGATGGGGAGGAGGTCATACTTCATAATCTCTGAAACTGGCATACCCCTCTCTTTGACAATTTCCATAGTCCTATGTGCATGTGCAATTTCCTTAGCCACAATAGCAGTTTTGGGAGTTATGACCAAGCTTTGGACACTGGCATTTGAATTGAGATGAGGTAGATTGACTTTAGAAATTGTGACACTCAGCTTTTTAGATTTTAATATAAATCTCTCCTGTCTGTATGCCTGATATTGTTTCAGACCATTTTTCAAAGCACTGAGGAGTTGTTCCTGTACCAGGGGATTAACAATCTCTTTGGTGACAATGTTGTGCATTGGAACAACAACCTTGACATCATAGGGGTTCTCTCTTTGAAGAACAAAGTCCAGTAACTTTGATACATTGATGTCAAACTCCATCCCTTTATGACCACATAGCTCATGATGGACACCACTTGCCTCTAAATGTGTCATGACCCCAGCATTTGTGAGAGAATTAAGGAGGTTAGAGTTTCCTGTAATTTCATGAAAGAGAAGCTCAAACTCGGCCACTATGGACGCATCACCTGAACTACCGACAATGACATGTCCGCCTGGGCCTTGCTCAGATCTATTAATGGACTGCTCCACCTTTATATCAGGTGTAACTGCACAAAACTTGCCCTTTCCCTTTCCTTGACCACAGACTTTCCCATCATGAAGTGTTGGAATAAGAAGGGCTGTTCTGCTTCAAGAACATTGATCCTTTCAAGGTACCAAGAGGCATATCTTAAGTAGTTGATGCAATCAAAAGCTCTTAATATCTTCATGTAGTAACCAGTTCCCATCACGGTCAGTGGTAATTAATTGTTTTATGACATGTACAATGGACTGAAATATACCCAAATAACTACAGAGACCTGATCTGGCTTCACATTCTGCTGTAAACTTCACGTACCCCTCTTGCAGCTTGCTAGCCTTAGCACTCTCAATGTTAAATTCTGCTGTGGAATTAGACTTTCTAGCAAGAGTGTCAACTGAGTTCTGAGCAAAGAAAGCTTTCCATTTTAGAGAGTCAATCATTTCCGAGACTATCAATAGACCTTTGAGTGAGCTAACATAGTGTGAACCTGATAGGACAGACTGGAGGACTTTCTTCCCAAAACTTTCACACTCAATTATCCCATCATCTAGTCCTGTGCCTATCACAAGTCGTCCAGCACAACGTAAGAGAATTTTGGAGCAGTGAAACATACCCATCATGGGAAATATGTCATTGAAAGCACTTGGGTCATGCATCACAATATCTACAACTATATGGAAAACGCTTTCATCACAGAACAGTGGTAGAATAGTCTGGCCCAATTGGTGTCGCACACTCTGAGAGTTAATGAGTGCTTTGTGAACTGTTGCATATTCAGTGACAGGTTGTGGAATCACTGGGAGAAATCCAACTCTCATAACAGGAACTTTAGAGTCGGTTATGAGAGCATGTATATTACCCCAAGTTGGTAGCTCTCCTACGACTGCAGCAGAATGTGGTAAGCCACAGCAAACAAGAGTGATGAGAAATTCTACTTTTTCAGACTCTCTGGCTGCACACTCAACCTTGTTATGATCTATGTTGCAGTTTTCCCATGTTAAAAATTCAGATGGTAGATTGGGTCTGTGAATGGGCTTATGGGGAATGGGTACAATCTGGCATGGTAATTTCAACCTTTGCATTGGTGAGGATTTTGACAAGTGTTGATGAAACTGGGGGCTTTGAACCTGGCTTTTGTGCTGCATCTTGGAATAGTACCATTGCCGTGTAGTGCTTACTTTGACTCCCTGACAAAGATGATTTATCAGCATAATCACTGTTATCCATTGCTCCAATACTAAAGCAACTGTCACTAAAGTGGCTGGGAATAAGGGTACCATTAGCCTCTGAGGCATGCACAGCATACGATGCCAGGAGATTTCTGGCTCTTTGCACTTCATTGTAACTTGTTGAAACACCAATGTGATTCAGTGTGGTTATAAGAGCCCGACTTCTTGTCTTACCATATGTACTTTGACTAACCATTACCTGTAATGGATTCTTTTGTTTGCCTTTATGGAGATGGTAAGTGAAAATCTGGAATAGACAGTGAAGTTGAGTGAGCTGGATTGTAGCAACTCTGGAACTATCACAATCATCATTAGCATCAGTTCACCATCCATTTCCATTTCCTGATCATCAGGTATCACAATTGGATGGACATCAACCATGCTAGCTTTTGGTATACTAAATAATGCTGAAAGAATGTCATCAAACCATCTGGCATTGATGTAGCCTCCCAAGAGTTTTTCAGCTCTTCAGTATCACAAAACTTATCCCCAGGACCAAAGTTAACCTTTTGTTAAATCCCTCTCAATATGTACCCTGCATCATGAAGGATATTCTGGTTCTTGATCTTGGTTGCCAGCTCGCCAGGATGAATAGCTGATGAATACACCAACTCAGAAGCACTGCGACGAGGATTCTGTGCAAACTGTATTTTAGTACCATAGTGGTCCATGAGCAGTTTCTTTACATCCGTGTTCTGCAGTGTGATATGACTCCCCTTCTTTAACGTACTTATATAAACTGTGATGTCACTCACAGTACACCCATATCCTTTCTCAAGAAGAGGATCAATATGGTCTAATGCCTTTAGAAAAAGAGATAACTTTTGAACTGACACAGGAATTTTCTTGTCATAGGGAGATGGATTGAGTGAACGTTTATATTTTCTGATGTAATTTTTATGCAGTGCTTGTGAGAAAATAAGTCTGCTGCAAAAACTGCCTCTGCAGATAACAAATCCGAGACCCTATCACACATTATCTTTGAAATGCTGTGCTGCCTGCAAGAACATTTCTGCCCTATCCTTTTCACAAATACGAAATTTTTCTTGGACTTTTTTCCCCTTATATCTTGATCTAGCGCAACCACACACCACACATGGCAAAACATCAGGGTGAACTTTACTGCTGGCCTTACTCCTAGCAGGTATGCCGCTACGAAGCGACTTTGATATACGCTCAGGTTCCTCAGTGTTGAGGTCAGCTACTTCATACAGTGATTTCTGAATAGTTGACTCTAGGGATTGTGATTTAGCAATTGATTCAAGTGTTTTTTTTTTCATCGTGTATGACTTATAGCACTTTGAAAGGTGATATACAAATTATTTAGATTGGCTCTCAGTCACAATTTTGAGCCTTTGCACACTTTCTCATCCTGTCTGATGGAAGCAGCACGTTTAATATTTTCTTGTACGTAAAGTCCCGATGTGACATTATGATTTTTGTTATGTTGTTGACATAGAATACATTTCTTCACATCAAATTCTTTTGTGATAGTTGACAGTTGTATGCCTCCTATCAATGGACAGCTATCACCTGCATCTGAGGTTGAGGGTTCAGAAATCATTTTAAATCTCGAATCTTCTCTTCAGTCAACACCAACAGACTGGAAAGGAAAGAACATGTCAAATTCTCTCATGAATATATATATATATATATATATATATAATATATATATAGTATATTATATATATATATATATAGATATATAGATATATATATTATTATATATATAATATATAATATATAGATATATATATATATATATACTAATAAAAGGAGCCCATAAAAACAAAAACCAAAACTGTAGAGAGAAAAGTACTATATTTCAGAGACTGCTGTCTCTCTCTTCAGGTATATGAATGAGAAAAGTTTACAGAAAAGGTGGTATTTATACCAAGAGATTCGTCCACAAGTAAGCCAATTTAGGTCACCCCCGCTGATAATCTTCCTTTAATCTTCTTAAGCGTTGGTTGAATGAACACTGCGTCGACGATGTCCGATGTCCAATTCCCTTTTGAGATGTTCATTACCTGCTTCTCTTTTATTAAGGCCGATTCCATCATTTGACTCTTGTACCGGCAGTTTGCTGCTATAAATTACACATGACATATTCCAGTTTATTCTATGGTTTATGTTCATTTATATGGTTGAAAATAGCCGAGTTCTGTTGTCCATACCTAACTGACCGTTTGTGTTGTATTAATCTCTGGGGAAGTGATTTACCTGTAAACCAGATGTAAGATTGGTCACAGTCCTGGCATGGGATCTCGGGATCTCATATACCCCAGAGTCTTTGGGTGATGTCTTTTGTTGGACGTTAATCAGGGATTTGGCTAAGGTATTTGGGTAGGTAAATGCAAAAGGGTTGGATTTCCCAAGGGTGTGAGTTACTCTCTTAATCGTCTCCAGGTGGGGAATTTTTATTTTATTGTTGGGTGTGTCTCTGGTCTTGTCTTTAGGGGGTCGGTAGAAAATTACGTTTGCTTTGTGAATTGCTTTCTCAATTATATGGTCAGGATACTTTAAAGATGAAAGTTGCTTGCGAATTAGTTCAAATTCTTTTTCCAGGAAATCTGGGGAACAAATTCGTAAGGCTCTTAAGAGCAGGTTGCTAGCTAGACCTATCTTGATGGTATTGTCATGATAGCTAAAGTAGTGGAATATATGAAAGTGAGAATGTTGGTTTTCTGTATATGGTAAATTTGTATTCTGTCGTGTCTCTGATTATTAAAACATCAAGAAAAGGAATTTTGTTGTCTGTTTCCCATTCAACTTTAAATTTGATGCTGGGCACTAATGCGTTTAATTTTGAGAGGAATTCATTAAAATTACCCCACTTATTATCCCAAAATGTTAGTATGTCATCCACGTATCTCATCCACAGCATGTTTTTGGGTTTTATTGCATTTATTACTGTAGTTTCAAAGTATTCCATGTACAGATTGGCTAAAATAGGACTTAAAGGACTACCCATACTACACCCGAATTTTTGCTTGTAGAATGATTCCCCGAATGAAAATACGTTTATTAGATGCACATAATTCAACTAACTTTATTATTTTGTCAAGTGCAAAGGGAAATGATCTGAATAGGGGGATAATTTTTCCCTTAAAAACTGAAGAATGTCCTGTACTGGTACTTTTGTGAATAGGGAGTCTACGTCAAGGCTTAAAAGTTTTATGTTGTGAAGTGGAGGTATATGTGCTTCTCTGAATTTGTGACAAAAGTCTTCCGAATGTTTGATGTGACTGGGAGAAAAAGTGCCTAAAAAAGGAGAAAGGAGGCCAGCTAACCATTTAGAAATTTTGTAATTGAAAGCTCCGGCGCATGAAACGATGGGTCTGAATGGAAGATTAAACGCATTAGTGCCCAGCATCAAATTTAAAGTTGAATGGGAAACAGACAACAAAATTCCTTTTCTTGATGTTTTAATAAATCACTTCCCCAGAGATTAATACAACACAAACGGTCAGTTAGGTATGGACAACAGAACTCGGCTATTTTCAACCATATAAATGAACATAACCATAGAATAAACTGGAATATGTCATGTGTAATTTATAGCAGCAACTGCGGTACAAGAGTCAAATGATGGAATCGGCCTTAATAAAAGAGAAGCAGGTAATGAACATCTCAAAAGGGAATTGGACATCGGACATCGTCGACGCAGTGTTCATTCAACCAACGCTTAAGAAGATTAAAGGAAGATTATCAGCGGGGGTGACCTAAATTGGCTTACTTGTGGACGAATCTCTTGGTATAAATACCACCTTTTCTGTAAACTTTTCTCATTCATATACCTGAAGAGAGAGACAGCAGTCTCTGAAATATAGTACTTTTCTCTCTACATTTTGGTGTTTTTATGGGCTCCTTTTATTAGATGGAATTCTGTTGTTACAGAACACTTTTACCAGTCATATATATTATATATATATATATATATATATATATATATATATATATATATATATATTATATATATATATATAATACTTCATAAGCACATGAATGGCTCTCTGAATTTTCTCATGACACTGCTAAGAAAACCTACCCTGTAAATATATAAATAATTCTATACATTTGATTTCTGGGTTAATGGCATCTCAAACTCCAAAAGTATTGTCAGAAATGGATCTTAACCATCGAAACCCTTAAGGCCTGTCCACACGATCGGGCCTGATCGGCGGACTTCCCCTCTAACGGGCACACTTGACGGGCAAACCTCAAATTGCCCGATGTGTCTTGTGGCAAAATCACCATGGTGTTGCCCGATGGCTTGAATTTCGACCCTGGCAGACGTACCTTAACCGCATACATTTTTTTTACGGAACCATTCTTTGCACCATATTCTCTTCTTTTTCATCACACACAAAGCAATTATCATGCTACACTATCTTCTTCTTTGCGGTAGGCACCATGTTTATCGTATTGCACTGAACACACTACTGGCATCGTCAGGCATGCCCACGTCTCCATCGCCTCACCTGTGTGGACAACATTCACAGGTGAGCCTTCCAAAATTTGCCCGTCAACCCCGGAGCACGCCGATCAGGCCCGCTCGTGTGGACGGGCCTTTATATAGAAGTATAATTTACTTCTGTTGCCCATTAACTAAAAAAAAGTAAATTTTTCGTATGACAGACAGACGTTATATTTAAACGGATTTGTCCTGACCGAATGAGGAAGAAAGGTCAAGGGTCATACTACTTACGGCAATTGAAAAATTCAAGGCACAAAAAAATGCATACGGGTCTGTAACATCATGGCCTGGACTATGTTGGGGACTGTGGAAGAGCAGCCTGCATTCAGAGGAAGTTGTGCAATTGGAACTTCTTCTTCAGAAGTTTAGGAATAAGAACACAAATACTGAGATCCATTTCCACAAAAGTCTAATGATAAGACCAATAATGGGATATCCACCAATACCCACGTGTTCAGCAGCATCGACTTCCAATAGAAATGCATTACACAAAATTACAAAGGTCTGCAGTGAGAAACAACCGAGAAGATGAAGATCTGAATAATAGAACAAATACACAAAAAATACAAAGCAGAACCAATTAATCAGAGATTGTACAGACTGGCAACCAACATCTGGAGTAAAATAGTTCAGTGCAACAGTGAATTAGCAGAGGAATCGGGAGCAGGAGAGAGAAACCTTCACCCAAAGGACACAGACCACAGAAGGTGGAGGTAGAGGAGGTGGAGGAGAGGAGGAGGAGCAGTATCTTCTTCATACAGCATTCATCGGATGAACCTCCACCATTATACACCATTAAGAAATGTCTTGTGAAAACCGTATTCAGGTATTTGGATAAGGTTATTTGGGTAGGTAAATGCAAAAGGGGTTGGATTTCCCAAGGGGTGTGAGTTACTCTCTTAATCGTCTCCTGGTGGGGAAGGGAATTTTATTGCTTCGGGTTGGTGTGGCTCTGGTATTGTCTTTTGAGGGGGTCGGTAGAAAATTACGTTTGCTTTTTGAATTGCTTTCGCAATTATATGGTCAGGATACTTTAAAGATGAAAGTTGGGGATTGCGAATAGTTCAAATTCTTTTTCCAGGAAAATCTGGGGGAACAAATTCGTAAGGCTCTTAAGAACAGTTGGTGCTAGCTAGGACCTTATTTGCTTGATAGTATTGTCCTGATAGCTAAAGTAGTGGAATATATGAAAGGAGAAGAATGTTGGTTTTTCTGTATGATTGGTAAATTTGTATTTCTGGTCGGTGTCTCTGATTATTAAACATCAGAGATATGTGACGACAGACACACACATAGTATTATGAGCCTCTTCCGTTGGGGAAACGAGAGTGACAATATTTATGAACGCGAATAAAATTCACTGTCAGAGCGAATTCAATTTCACCATGAACCCACTGTCGCAGGTGCATTGGGACAGTGAATTGACTGTCGCAGTTTATCGGAGGTAAGTGAATAGAATTATAATAAAAATAATAATATTTGAGTAAATACCAGTAATACTGCAGGGTTATTTATAATAGCAATATATACAATGATTAGAGAGATAGAGAGAGGCAGAGCCTGCAATCAGGACTAGGCCTATGTGACGCTTCCGAAAGCTTCGGCAAGGATTCGTTTACCTCCCATGAATATAATTTCACGTACGTGTCAAAAATCAGTATGAAGTCAAATCATCTTCGAATATCAATTTCCGTCATGATTGACAAAATTATATATTAAGAAAATTGTCATAAAAAAGTGAATATTCCGAAATTATTAGAACCTTTCGCAAGGAATCGAACGCAGGTGTGCCGGCGGCCACAGAGTTCGTATGTGGTCGATCTTCTTAACCGTCCATCTTGCTTTACTTTTCGGTGTTCGTGCGTTCATAAATGCCTGCATAGTCGATTCTTCATGCAATGATATACGCTCTTGCAATCGTCATTCAATGTTCTTTCTTCTAAAGTATATTTGTAGAGTGTAACGCCAGAAATCAACCAGATATTAAAGTAACGGAAGTCGGTTGACAAGAGCTGAACCGCCAAGATCCTCAACCACCTCATAAAGACCAATCTGTCTAACCAAATTCATGCTATTCTCGCCCTTATTGTGCTCATCAATATAGTCGCTTTCTGTGCTTTATAGTTTATGGTTTACGCCTTTATGACACCTCTAATCTCGCTGTGCGCGTGATTTTTGTTCCTGTTTAAATAATTTTATGACGGTTTATTTTTATCCCTACACTCTCTCACCCACATATCCACACCCAGCCTCCACCCACATCATGCCAATACCCACCGCTTCCACTGACTCACCCACATACATGGCCACACTCTGCCGTATGTGACATATCCACAGCCACCACATCCAATTTCTCACCCACAGACCAACGTCATCCACCCCTTGATCAACCACATAACCACACTGATCCACTGTCTTTTCTATGTGACACATCTGCATTCACATCTTCCCCCACATATCTATACCCCCTGTATCCACATCCTCATCCACATATCCACATCAACCATGTCCACATCCTCACCCCTTCATTTCAAAGTAAAGCTGGTTTGCCCCCAGAGACAAATCCTGGACCCAATCCAGCTATGTTGACGAATTTCTCTTCACTTTCATCACCGTCGTATTGCAAGGTAATGACAAAATATTGTCACTCTGCACTCACGCATTCCTCATTGAAAGTTCAACAATAAATGCCATTTCATCCTGTGAGATGGGAAGACTTTTTCTCTCCCTGTACCTATACAGTTCCTGAGGCTCTGAAGAACATTCCTCCTTTTGACGAATTTTCGTTGCTTGCAACGTTGCAACATTACCGCATTGCTCCTATTATTTATTAGCATGTTGCACACTGCACCTCCGTGTGGAACACTGCAGTGAGTGTGGATATGTGTTGTCCTTCAAGAAAGCCTTCTGAAAAGTAGTTCTGGAATAAAGTTCTTGCAAAATTTTCTTTTTTAATTGAATGATTTGGGTCCAAATATAGTAATTGTTTATAGTCTTGATTAAGTTTATATAAAGGAAACGAAACTGTAATGGTCATGTGATTATAGGAAGTCATCATGTGTCTAAATGGCAGGTGTTTATAGGAAGTTATCATGTGTTCAAAGGCTATACTATTACCTTTCAGCACGATTTCAGTTTTAGCCTCCTGTCAAAGGAGACGATTTCTGTGACTTTTCCATTCATTATTAGATGAAATTGTATATACAAATAATAAATTGATATCCAGCGTAAATGAACAACTGAATTTACAAAGATGGGTGAGGACACTAGTCAGATTATTCTCAATTCCCATTTTTTTTTCTCTTAATTTAAAATTATGAGCCTATTGGGATGTCTAAATTCGGCTTCAGTTCGAAATTGAGTATTTCGTATAGGAAAAATGACCCAAAATTCGACATAAAGGAATACGACGAAAACCAACTTGCCTACAGTCCTTCCCTAGAGCGAAAATGCCACCTGCCCGTCATAGACGATTTGAAGATCCAGGCACACCAACAAACTGAAATTCAACACCGTATTTCGGACAAAAATACTGCAGTCCTGAGCGTGAAATGATCAAATCAAAAGTGATTCACGTACACCTCATATTTCTGAACTTACTACAGACTAATTTGCATAATAAACTATGGGATTGGGTCTTCCGAGAACTCTGTTGTCACTGTTCCTAGACGTCAAGGTCTAGCCATCTTTTACTCTGAACAAATACATACAATTTACATTATTTTGGGGGAGAGGGAATCCTACGAAAATAAACTTGTAATGAGACGAAATGGCTGATCATTATATACGTATTTTAAAATCCTTCAAGATTAACTGACCTTATTAATGATGCTTTAAGATACGATCCCAACATTTGTCAGAAAAAGATCGAATACAGATTCGTCCTCTCTTCCTAAACTCATCTGATTAACCGATGACTCATTCGTCATAATATTATGAAAGCAGAACATCAGAAAAGTATTAGCCAATGCCTAAGGAAGGACTATAATAGTGGTTAAAAACACATGAATTGTCACCCAGCGGTTGAAGTTAGTATACGAAGCCAGCACCACTTTCTTTTTACTCTCCAAAATCACTGAGAATTACCGTTTCATTACTTTGAGGTCAAGGCATAAGTGCTTAGATTGTGGAAGTGTAATGGTATAAACCATTAATATCCTGCAACCGCGACATATATTCGTCACTGGCGGGTCATTATGCTGCGTTTTATCTAGTTCGAAAGGAGGTCCAATCTGGCTTGCCAACAAATCCTTCGGCTATTATAACTTTGCTTGCTGACGAATCTTAGTCGGATTGCAATACTGAAGTATTGAAAGGAAAGGCTTGTTGCAATTTCGTCAATATATGCTGTCTGAAGGAAAAGTTGGTTTGTTCGACGAAAAACAAATCCTTAGTCTATATCCTTCTGACTTTTCATGAGAATTTCGCCTGTCTTGCAACATTGCTGCATTGCAAGGGCATTGCAATATCTAGGAATTTCTGTTGCTTATTCGTCGTCATTAGAAGGTTAATATACTATACTGCATTCGATCAAGCTCGAAGCAGCAAAAGTTGCTCTGCCAAGAGAACAAGTCGCAACAGCCTCTGGTGACCTTTGAGGACAGCATGTGACGTCATTATGACCTCAGACAGCCTTTTCCTGGCCCTTTTTTTATTATCTTCCTGTTCTGCTGTGACCTTCTTTGCTCTTTCCCCGCACTGAGGGTAGAAGACCCTGACTTCTATCCATGAAGTTCTTATTTATCATTTTATTGACATATTTACCTTTTATTATCTTTGTTTTTATTATTTCAGTTTTATGCTGCTTTGAAACATCTACTTTTTTCATGAAACTTTCCATTCATCTTATTAGTTATTGTTCTGTATTATCACTGATCTTGTTCTTCAACTTTATTTCATTCTCTCCCTGATTCAGTCATCCGTCACCTTCATCATTTTCCTTATTAGGTTCAGTCATGGAATTGTCTTTCCGTTTCCATCCACTTTCCTTTCAACTTTATTTCCTTACCAACTTTCCTTTCAGGTCTTCTTCTTTGTCTGAACGCCCTCAGAACCGTCGATCTAACTACCAATTAACCTATTGAGTGAAACGCGAAGGGAGATTCCCGTAGAGTTTCGTACCATTTCTCCTCCAGTAGGTTCTTCAGTCTCTCAAGTCAAACCTTTATTTTCTCCTCTACGGGTTGAAGCTTCACTCAGAGGCTGCTCCAAGAGTGATACTCCGTGTTGGCATAAAACCACCTTCATCTACAATAATAACACAGTGATTTTAATTCATTGCTAATTATATCACGGCCATCTTTATATCTTCTTTTTTAAAAAGCGAGATCTCTTCTCCCTGCATTTCCTTTCACCTCCTCTCTCTTCTTCCTACTGAACACCATAGCATTCTTTAGGGGCTTCAAGAATTTCAAGTCAGTGGCCCCTGTGGTGGGCTTGTTCCATATGAATTGGGTTATTTATTCTGAAAATAATAACAATCAAATGACGGTCTGCTCCTTGAGCATAAGGCTACTCTCACCTCCAATAACAGCATCAAAACATACCTAACTCAATTCTGACCCGACAAAAGCAGTGATTCTTATTATGAGGCTGTTCTCAGAATTACGGGGAAACGCTGCTCCTGCTTGCTGTAATGAATTCCATGCGCTTGTACTACATACCTGCTGCTCGTCATTTCTTTGTGTATCCTATGGAAGGAGTGGCTTTCAATTTACGACAACTATATACTCGTAATAAAACTGATAAGAAAAATCGACAAGTTAATAATAATAATAATAATAATAATAATAATAATAATAAATGAGCGCAATTCTTTCTCTTCAGTGGATTATCTGCTCTAACAAAATGTTATTTCCTTTTTAATCTTATCTTCGTGGAAATAAAAATGCTTTAGAAAAAGTTCCAGCAACCCTCTTCGGTTTGCTTCAACAGATAGTGGGTCCTAACGAGGCCCAAACCCCCCAAAATTTTGCAAGAATAGACATACTCATATCTTCAAAAACGAAAGTAATATAAAAAATCAAAAAGGGTCGCGGGTTTAGGTCCTGATCCCAGAGACGTGACGTACCGTCCATTAGAAGCTCGAACCTACTATGGGTTTCACAGACAGTGCAAGCACGTTTTTTAGCAATAACTCTGTAAGGGAACATCGTATCAGTACGAGATTTTTCACTAAAAAAAATAGTGTATTACACCCAGTGCCGTAATTTATAAGAGTATCATGAATCACTAATTGTAAAGAATAAAGAAGCTTGTCCCTGTACCGAGAGGCAAAAACTCGATTAGCCAAAATTGGATACGAACACAACAGTGGAGAGCTCCGCCTACCCTCCACCCCCAGCTGTACCGCCAACCCCCTCCGTCTTCCTTCCCTCACCTTCCCTTCTCTCTCTCTCTGAAAGTTGCTACAGTTTAAACTTAATTTGTATTTTTTCTATCTATCTATCTCCCTAATAATATACATTGTTGTATATATCTAACGATCCAGTCGGTTGTTAGCTGCCAGCTGACTGATTTATTTATGCATTGATCCGTTCATTTCTCTCTCTCTCTCTCTCTCTCTCTCTCTCCTCTCTCTCTCTCTCTCTCTCTCTCTGGTAGTGTTACCTACTGTAAAGGCCGGTTCCTACTTGATGAGCTGGAAGCCAAAATTGTGGCTGGCAGCCAGTCTGGCTGGCTGGAAGAACACCCGATTGGCTTGTAAGCTTGGCTTGTAGCTTGGTTTGCAAGCCGGTTGTGGTTATGCTTGCATCTCAGTTCCCACTTGACTGTTGATGATGGTGAACCGCCGGAAACTTGCTGCTTTTATGCTGCTCAGGCGAAGGCGCCAAAAACGATAAGTGTGGGTGAAGCCGCTGTTTGCGCGAAGGGCAGAGAGAGGAGAGTACCGTTCTCTAGTGCAGGGCATCACTGAGGGAGACGAAGAATTTTTCCAGACTTATATGAGGATGAAGAAGGATACCTACCATCATTTGCTTCGGATTATCGAGAACGATATAACAAAAAAGGACACACGATTCAGAAAATCCATTACAGCAGCTGAACGTTTGGCACTCACACTTCGTTTTCTTGGACACGGCGATTCTCAAGCTATTTTGAGCATTGTATACCGTATAGGCAAATCGACGGTTTTCAAAATCATCAACGAAACCACACAAGCTATTTGGAGAGTTCTACACGACCAGAGAAATGCCAGCACCTACGCTTAAGCGATTCCGCAAGAGCGAAAACCAAATTTCGAATGAGGTGGCACTTCCCGAATTGCGTTGGCGCCATAGATGGCAAACACGTCCGCATTACCTGCCCAATTAACACCGGTCCCGAGTATTACAACTACAAAGGGTTCTTCAGCATCGTCTTGCTTGCAGTTGTAGATAGTGATTACAACTTCCTCATGGTGGATGTTGGGTATTATGGCTCTCAGAATGATGCGGGAGTATTTTGTCATTCTCAATTTGGACGGGCACTTTTCAAAGGCGATTTGAAACTTCCGGAGTGCAAGCCAGTTGAAGAAAATGGGCCTCCCTTACCACATGTAATCGTTGGAGATGAGGCTTTTCCACTAACCACGTTTCTTATGCGTCCCTTCCCTGGAACAGAGTTGTCCGACGAAAGAGCTGTGTATAACTATAGACTTTCTAGGGCAAGACGTATTTCAGAGAATGCCTTCGGAATCCTTGTAAACAAGTGGAGGATCTTTCATCCTGCTATGGAACAACAAGATCAGCAGAGCACACAGACCGATTATTGCTTGCATGCACTTCCCGGTTCCCGTGGAAATATAACCCAAAGAGCAGGAGAAATTCAACTTGAATTTGCAAAATCCTTTATGACTACTGGAGCTGTTGATTGGCAAATGAAGTCAATTGGTCGTGGCTACAATAAATTAGAACTGATTGCATTAACTGCACCCATTTTGTGTCTTTGTAAGTTAAAATGTAAAATAAATATATAATTCATGTTTTGTTTAATCCCTTGTACTGTGTTCTTAATTTTAAATTACAAATGTGTATTGCAAATAGTCGGATAGTAATATAACAATGAAAACATTAATATAGTTTGAAGTTTTTCTCCAAGTATATGGAAGTTATTCATAAACAAGATTGAAACAAGGATCAAGGGAAACATTCATTCGGGTTTATTTTATTTAACAAATATTTTTGGAGGCAGGACAGTACATCAATCATTGCCTGAGTTCGGGGCCCTGTCGGTAATTTCTTAAGTTTTTTCGCCACTGTCTTCCCAAACAAATCCTCTTCATCATTGTCTTCCATCAATATTTTGGTAAGATATTCATCTTTCAAATAGTGTTTCTGGTTTTTGGCTTCATTCTTTTCGCCCATGCTTTTCTTCAATAGCGACTCTGATTTCTCTTCCTTTGACTTATCAGTAGCGGTTTTTTCTTGTTGTACCTCTTCCTCTTCTGCATTTTCATGTGCTACTAGCGATTTCTCGATATTTTCAGACGCATCCTCGAGATTTCCTTCGGTACTTCTGTGCCCAAATTGAGACAGAAGGAACTTACAAACATTGAGAAGTGGCCACTTGCTGACCCACACTTCTTTGGTAGCCGCTCCACTTTTCACTGTTTTCTTTCCTTTCTGTATTTCTTTTCGGAATCGCTCTCGTACCCCGCCCGGTTTGGTCCATTCGTCTTTGGCCTTTCCTTGATATTCGGGACACTCCTCGTCTATATAGCAGGGAATTTTTCCACCTCTTGACATAGGTGTTCAAAGGTGTCCCAATTAACTACTAACTGTAATAGTATGTAATTAGTTAATAACATTCAACAAGCCTAATGTGGCTGCCAGCAAAAAATGAACTGATTTATTTTTTGCTGGCTGGCACCTCAAAGGTACAAGCATAAAGCACCGAATAAAATTGTTGGCTGGGAGGCAATCGATGATCAGCTGGCAGCTAACAAAAACGAGCTGGCAGCTCAGTTTTTAGCTGCCAGCATGTTTATTGGCTGCCAGCCACAATTTTGGCTTCCAGCTCATCAAGTGGGAACCGGCCTTAAATGGTTATTAGAGTGAGAGATATCTGAATGCATGGTGGAGTAGTAAGACAATAGACACTATGATCTATTGTAAAGCGACTGTTATACTTGTAGCTGGTTACCTTCTTCGTAATCCACATTTGGGCTCAGGGTATCAGCAATATAGTACTTTTATTACGAAGGTGAAGAAGAGATGGCCACCACGGAACTTAACTGTCGGCATGGTTGCAGAAATGCGTTTGCCACGCAACTTTTCAACTTTTATAACCATGAAAAAACCGCTAATTGCCTCCAGATTGATTTGAGTAGGTAACTGGTTATAGTTACATTGTGTTACAAAGAAAAATTGAGTCTTTCTATCGGACATTGAGTTAAAGCCTTGATTATACCGATGCACATATTTTTACGGCATGAATGTTTATTTTGGGTATTTATATATGTCTATATACTATATTATTATATATATATATATATATATATATATATATATATATATATATATATATATATAGATATATATATATATATATATATATATATATATATATATATATATATATATATATATATATATATATATATATATATATATATATATATATATATATATATATCTCTCTCTAACGGGGTCAAATGACTCTCGTTTAAACAAATGGATCTGACTGGTAACGTGGCCTACCTTTTCATGTTGAATGCCATCTCTAAAGTTAGCTGAAAATCAAAGTTTCAAACTAGGCTAATATAGACTCTCGCTGTTACAAAAATATATTTTTTGTTTCCCAAAATTAGCTTACATGAAAATGGAATAAAATAAGTTAGGAATGACCAAAAAAAGAAACTTTAAACTATCATATTTCTCTCAAAATCGTATTTAAGTAAGTACCCCCTTTTCTTCTTTCTGTCCAAACATTCATAGTTTATCAAAGTCAAAACATAGTCTAGAGAAAACCCATTTTTCTATATGGTGACTTCGAATCCATCTGAAATCTACTTTCTGCCTACCAACATAAAGCTGAAAATTCCTTAAACATTATAGATTGTCTGATAAACGTTAATACAGCCATCCAAACTCGAATTACTGACATTGCAAGCTTGAAATTATGAGCAATATATTTCAGGTAGCTTTCACGGATGCAGTATATTCCATGAAATGTCTGATAGACGCATTTTCATTGGTATTTATATTAATTATTTTCACAATAAAAAAGGGCGAACCTCCCACGACAGGAGACCATTTGATAGTTCGGAAACTATCACTTCCCAATCAAAATGCCGGTGCCTCGTTCTGTCCCAAGGACCGAAGGGCCTCAGGTAACTGTGACGTCTGCAAAATCGTCACTCGAAACTGGATTGGACCGGATTTCATTTCCGAATTGTGGACTACAGACGCCATCTATTGACTGCCCGAAGCAAAATGGTGCTCAAACAGGAAACTGTTGTGCTTTTGATAGTGAGGAGAGATAAAAAATTGCCGAATAAGTAATTGCAATGACTGCATAAAAAAGTAAAGTATATATTCAATTATTTATGCCTATTTGTGACTAGCTAAATACTATTTGAAGCCAAATGCTTGGAAATATACGAGGGAATTCACGTATCGGGTTCTGGTAACACATTCACAGCCCTGGATTGTTAGCAGGCGAAAAGCTAGAATTACCAACAAAATTTGACTATTCCACATACTATTATACTCTAACCTACGGCAAAACTGAGTGAGATTATAAGCAGAAGGAGCTTTAATCTTGAAAAACCTTACATAAATTATATATTTCTTTCGTTTCGTACTTGTAATTTTTTTCGAGGGTTTGTATGGCCGGCTACAGGGTTACAGATTGTACTTACTACTTACAGGGTGTCAGCACTGCGATTCTTTTTAAATCTTCTCCTGACTAAATGATTACAAAAAAAAAAAAAAAAAAAAAAAAATGACTGGGTACGTTCTAATAGCTAATTCGACGACACTTTTCATTATAGCATAAATTTCCATAAATTAAAGTATTTCATCTTGAAGGTAGTGGTCTGTATATGCGAGATATTTGTAAAACTGATAACATAGAAGAGCGATTATTTGTCCTTCGAGTTTCTCAAAGGTTATAAAGTTAAATTATCTCTTAGGTCTGCAATTAAGTTAGAATATCCTATATATCAATAGCATATAAAGAAAAATAGTAGTAAATATGTCGGAAAATACTTAAAATTATAGTTATACTGATATGGGAAACAGGTTTACCAAGTGCAAATGTATTTTCAGCTTTTTTGCAGGGAGAACTTGGATGTAATTCATATACATATTGCTGGAAATTGCATCCGTTTACAATATATATAATTCCATTGTAATTGTTCATATTCTCAGGGCTGCTCCTCGATTTCCTATCGTATCCTGGAATTTTAATGTTGGTGATTCTGAGTAACAAATCCCGACTTATTGCAACTCCAATTTTCTAATTTCCATGAATTTTAGCCAACTCGAAACCTACTTTTAACCAAAAACAATTACTTTTATTGAATATATCTCCAAAATGGCAATATTTCCATTAAAATAAAATTTAAATGATTCATGATGTTTGATATGAATAGTCTTTGATGTTTCATGAATACCAGCTTTTAAGACTTTAAACGAGAGATTTTTCAGCCTTTTTTTAAATATTTGCTCATTTTTTTTATCGAAAATGACAAATTATTCCTCACGGGAATCAATTAACGCCTTTAATTAATTGATTCTCGTAAAGGCTACGTCGTCCTTTGCCTTTAATTACATGCTCAAGCCTCCATTAATGTTAACAATCCTGCTTCCTTTCCGGACAAGGAACAGCAATTGTTTGTTACCAGAACAAACTTTGTCACTTTCTTGAAAACATTTTACGTTCTTCAAAACGTCCCCTTATTAAGGTTAAATTTTAGAGATATAAATATTACTTGCTTTACACTGTTTATCATATATAGGTATCGGTCCAGGATTTATTCGTGGTCTTGCTGAAACAATATATAATAGTTTCGTCTTCAAACAACCAAACTTCATCCGAAGATTGTCATAGGACTCAATAGATGTCTTTAGCGTACAATCTTGAGAAAACATTATATGACAAAATAATCTTATATTTGGTATTCCTAGCACTTTCTACCCTTTATTTAGTATTAATCTGAAGCATAAATGCATACGAGATTACCATAGTTAACCATTTTACTATTTTTTATGTTTTCTATCAGAAAGAAATAATTTTTTATAGAAAATTGTACTTTGGATAACTATGAAAATTAGCTCTCTCTCTCTCTCTCTCTCTCTCTCTCTCTCTCTCTCTCTCTCTCTCTCTCTCTCTCTCTCTCTCTATATATATATATATATATATATATATATATATATATATATATATATATATATATATATATATATACTCGCTATCTATAGGTAAATGTTTATGTTTGAGAGAATATACAGTCAGACACAAGACAATATCTCTCTCTCTCTCTCTCTCTTTCTCTCGTAATTTTTTATTACGTTCCAAAAATGGCAATTTCTCCTCAAATTCTAAGTAACATAAAACGTAAAGGTTTTGTTTAAAATTCTATTTTCGATATCAATTAACTAAGACAAAGTGGTTTGATATCTTCTATTCATTGAGGATCCAAGAGAGGTAGCTTTGCAGTTCATCATTTTCTGTTTTATTTTTATTATGTTATTATTATTATTATTATTATTATTATTATTATTATTATTATTCAGAAGATGAACCCTATCCCTATGGAACGACACCAAAGCTAGGGACCATTTACTTAAAATTTTGACAAATAAACGAATAAATTAATAAGCAAAAATGTATTAAACCTGATGCTAGAAAATGACACACGAACTTCTTTGTCATATTAGCTGTTAAAGGTTGGCTTATCCTAACTTTTTACTCTACTACAGTTATACATGAATGTGTATTAGTGCTAATTTGATATAGATATAATTATATATAGCTTATAAAGTCTCAGGGGTGAACTCCCTGACCACTGCATCGAGATGCCTTCCATATCCACTGTTTCACTGGATCTTCTGAGATAGATAAGGTTTTTCAGACGGGATCTTCGTTTTACGACAAAAAAGTGTCAATGTCCATTTATTTGCCTGTTAATAACTTATTTTCATTTAATACTGGATATATGTAAAAAGAATCTTTAAAGAAATTTCTGAAAGTGGGTTTTCGTCTCACCAGCCAATGGGAGGTCGTCTAAGAAGCCTTTTTGCCAAAACCCAACGATTTCAGCCAATAAAAGGAGGCGTTAGAAACATTGTTTATGTTGTGTAGGCCTCTGATTGCTCAAAGCAATTCGAGTCCCTTTGGAGGACAGTGCAGTTCTAGACGCGGAGTACTGTAGTGGTCGTGGACGTTTTTGTAAACAAAGGTTCACGAGATAAAGAAAAGGACTTTGGTTAAAACGAAGGCATTTCAGGTTAGTCTATCTAACATTCTTAGACAATATTGTTGTTGCTGTAGACTTTGATATGTTTGGTCAACCATTAGCTAGCGTGGATATGTCCTTCGAATGAGTGTTGTGGTCATAGGATCTAGAATTTAGCATTTTCAAAAAAATATTTTGCAGATTGGAAAGTTCTTCGGAGCTGGAAGGCCACCGTGTCATTCTTCAAGGATGACTTGTATACTCTTTAAAAAATTGACTTTCCAAATTTTTCCGAAAGTTCTGAGGTTCTTGAACAACTTATTTTTGGATTGGGGTCCATAGCGGAACGTTTACCTTAAGTGTAGCAAGGGGCTGAAATGAGTATACTACGTGACACCTGATGTGGATAACTGGACTCCCTTTTTATATAATTAAAACAACACAGACGGACAGACAGACCACCTCCTCAGACAACAGCCTTTGGTGATCTCGGGCAATGGGGCCTTAAGGATTCAGCCATCTCGATTTATTATCCTCTAAATCTCAAGCAGATTAAAGCCTCCTCAGTAGTGTTTAAAGATCTGAGCGCGGACGGGAAGAAAAAAAGTGCGGACCGACGGACAAACCCATCTCTCTCATTAGTTTTCTTTTACAGAAAACCAATGTAAATAAGGTGTTTGCAGACACCTCACAGGACGAGAACTGATCATAACTTTCTTGGGAGTGACTTTAATCCTTCGATGAATCGGTATATTTCAAAAGTTGACTCATGGAAGGAAGGGAGGAAGGAACCCACATGGTCGAATTTAGCGTCTGCATCCTCCAGGCTCTCAAGTTCTCCCCCTGGGGATTATGTCCGTGTCTTCTTCATTGGGGCATAATGAAGGTCATTAATGGAGAGAGCTGTGCATCCATGTTTACCCACAGCGTGTAACCAAATTATATACTACAAGTAGTTTGACAATTAGACAAATAAAAGTTAGTTATTTTTTGGCAATATATATGTCATGACTTAAGATTCGTTTAGTCTCCTAAAACGCAAATGGGTGTTAGTGACTTTTAGTCTGTAAGACGAGAGAGAGAGAGAGAGAGAGAGAGAGAGAGAGAGAGAGAGAGAGAGAGAG
The DNA here is from genome assembly GCF_015104395.2 of Macrobrachium nipponense. Lineage (NCBI taxonomy): Eukaryota > Metazoa > Arthropoda > Malacostraca > Decapoda > Palaemonidae > Macrobrachium > Macrobrachium nipponense. The sequence continues at coordinate 5,139,691 of NC_087218.1, forward strand.
AGAGAGAGAGGAATTGGTACTGCACACAAAAGGAGTCTATTCAGTGATTCCGTTAAAGTACGTTTTGAAAATACGTGTATGAAAGTTGGTGACTACCTGATTTCGGCAAAACTACAGAAGAATCTCTCTCTCTCTCTTTTCTCCACACTACAAATTCAATTATTCAAAGTTAACTTCTCCTTAACTGACGATAGCAATCATACTCGTCCATTACCCGAGAAACATTATGGTGCGCAATTAGTTATTTCCTTGTGATCCCTCAAACCTTCGTTTATCTTGAATGTGCGGCGTGAAATGGAAGAACTAACCAGTGCTATGGCAACCACAACCTCATTATGGTCGAGTAATCGCTTTGGGAATGCAGAGATTTTAGCCCCTAAAGTTTCCTTACCGATGACGCTATTATATGCCATGAATTGGGCCAGCTCATATCCACTATAGTTTTCTGGAGGACCGTTACAAAGCATAACCATTTACCAGAAAGAATTTGAAGAAGAAGAAGGGAAATAAGTTGGTCTCGAGTCTATACTACGAGGCAGACCAACCAACCATTCGCTCTTGTTCAAATAAGTTGTCAGTGAGAATCTGTTACTGGGCAGGGGGTCGTTTTCCCTTAATATTATCGCTAATGACAAAAGGATATTAATAACCGTTATATTATTACTGCTTTATATTGAGTATAGACGATGTAGATCTACCCTGTGTGTGTTTGTGGAATGATGTCCTCGGATTCTGTGAAAAAAAAAAAAAAAAAAAAAAAAAAAAAAAAAAAAAAAAAAAAAAAAAAAAACTTTTTTTGGATGATCGAGCCATGCTGTCCAACTTGCAGGCCGCAGGGAACCCATATCAAGAAGTGATTTAATGCACCATGAGGACCCAGTATGCAAAGGCACCGATTGTTCTAGAGTGTCTCCAAACACCCAAATTCTGATTTTGCCAGATAGTAAGACTAACTATTTTTTTCTTTTTAAGCTGCAACACTGTTCGGTTTATTACAATAAAGTGCAGAGATTGATGGTTTGTTATTTTGGGAAGAAGGGACCTTGGTGGGGGTAGGGTGGACCGCCTATGAGCCCTTGTTTCAAACGGCCCAGATTTCGTTTGGGATTGACATAAGGTGGAGGTACTACGTGCTTGTCCTGAATTTTTTTTCTTTGTATTCCTACTTGTGAAGTGATAGTTTCTCTCTTCTCTCCTCTCTCTCTCTCTCTCTCTCTCTCTCTTCTCTCTCTCTCTCTCTCTCTCTCTCTCTCCAAAAGTCATGTTATGGAGAACTATTTGAAGAGCGGATTAATCTTTGGCGGAGAAAGAATAAATGTAAATATCCCCGACTACAACCCATTGTTATGATAATAATAACTTGGAAAGAAAGGAAATCGAACCTACCATCCGAATGTGACTTAGATTTAATCGAAAACCAACTATAGTACTATGCATTCGATGCCGTGTATTCATATAACCGTGGTCGCCATTGTTGACGTCAACCTCTGCTTCTGAATATCGCGATTATAGACTCCAATTACATTCGTCTCTGTTATCTTATTTGATTTGTGATGAAGCCTTTTTGTAACCTGTTAGCAAATGACACCCCCCCCCCCTCCACAACACCAGTTGCTGTACCCGGTAAATGGTTGCTATCGAATGTCCACCTCAGTTGCTCTATACTCTCTCTCTCTCTCTCTCTCTCTCTCTCTCTCTCTCCGACCACGCTTCTCAGATTTACACGTTCCATTTAATAAGCTTTTGAAACAGCAAGGGAGAGAGGAGGGGGGGAGGGGGTTCGTGCGTGCTAATTCCTCCTCATTCAAATGGATGTCATACGTAGTATTCGGGAAAGAACTGGGGCCATTCTTGTCCCCACCTTCAATAAAGTTTCTCTCTCTCTCTCTCTCTCTCTTTGCCTTTCAGGATTGGTTGATTGAATGAGTGCTGTTGTACTCGACGTAAAAGGGTCATTTTGCCGTTAGGGGAATTTTCCAAACCCATGAAATAATAACGTGTCTTTATTAATCATTCTCTCTCTCTCTCTCTCTCTCTCTCTGCAGATTCACTGTAACATAATCTATAGTACACTCCTTTGTGCTCCTTTTTTACGTTTCGCCAAATTGTGACTTCTGAAAGTCTATGATACTGAAAGAGATAGATTAGGCTTACACACTCCTTTCTTTTGTTTTCCTTTTCCCGAAATTGTGACTTCTGAAGGTCTAATGATACTGAAAGAGATAGGATTAGGGGGAAACCTTACACACTCCTTTCTTTTGTTTTCCTTTTCCCGAAATTGTGACTTCTGAAGGTCTATGATACTGAAAGAGATAGATTAGGCCTACACACTCCTTTCTTTTGTATTCCTTTTCCCGAAATTGTTATTTCTGAAAGTACATGATACAAGAGAAAGAGAGAGATTAGCTATCTCTCTCTCTCTCTCTCTCATGAAAACGTTGGTTGCTGCTATGTCGCCGCACCAGAAGTTAATTTCAACTCAATTCCTTTCTTTCTGTTCGAAGTGGAGGTAGGAGGAGGGAGAGAAGGCCAAATATAGCTGTCGTATTTGCATAAATATTTCATTGTTTATGACAACGTTGAGAAAAGGCTCTTTCTGGCTGTGAGGGTCATTAGTTAGTTGTCCGCTTGGTTTGTTCCCATGAAGCTCAGCTGTTTAGATTTTTTTTTTTTTTTTTTTTTTTCTGGGGGGGGGGGCCTTTATTTACTGACCTTTCTAGTTCTTCGTATTCCCACGTTTCATAATTCATAGTTTTTACGTAGGAAAATCTCGTATTGTCAGAAACGTATTTATAACAGTTCAGATATCTTTTTTTACTAACCAAACCAAACCATGTTTTATTATATACATATATATATATATATATATATATATATATATATATATATATATGAAAAAACTTCTTGATCACGAAGTATATAAAACGTGATGCTATGTATAATAAAGTTTTTTTGCCACGAAGGAAAAAAATGAAAAACGAGTTACCGAGTACTTTGTTTCGGTCCTATTTCCGGACCCTTTACTGAGCTAACTCGCTTTTTTCATTTTTTTCCTTCGTGGCAAAAAAAACTTATATATAGATATATATATATATTTATATATATATATATATATATATATACATATATATATATATATATATATTTTTTATATATACATATATGATATATATATATACATATATATATATACATACATAAACGATAAATCTCACGAAGGAAAAATAAACGAAGAGTCTGCAAGATCTTTCGACTTTAAAAGTCCTTTACTGAGCAGATACTGACAAAAATACGAGAAAAGACAATACAGAAGGTTCGTATAACTGACAGATAGGGATTTATAACAGGGATTAGTACCTAGAAGACACACCTGGAAGATAAGAAACCTTCCCAAACAAGCATAAACAATGGTACATTAAAAGTTTAAGACAATCATCTCAGATACAATCTCCAGACAATTAAAGGATTATAGGTGACAGCTATTCAGAACTTGGTAAACAAAACCATATTCACAAAACATGACAGACATACATTACAACAAAATTTAATAACTCTAAGGCAACTGATTTTTATTTAGTCAGTAATTATATCTTTGAGGTCATTCTTAACATGTTACAGATACAAGGGTCCTAAATGAAAAAGGCCACGAATAACATTGAAATTACAATGAAAAGTAAGGTTTGTATTAAAGCAGATTCTAAAGATTTCGTGATAAGACATCTCTTGACCATGCAATTACTGAACTATCATCCAATTAATTCGGTGGTTGTTTTCACTTAAATGAATGAATAATGCATTAGATTTTTGCCCAGTTTTTTACAGAGTATTTTATGCTGGCTTAGCCTTACTTCTAGCCTTTGCTGGACTGTCCGAGATAGAATGAGGGAAATCCCATACATGATTTTTATTTTTATATATTATTTGTTGCTTTCTCTGGGGCCATTTTTTTATTAACATTCTTTTTAGTGTGTTATTATAGGAAAAAACAAGGTTGACATTAAAAGCTTTTAACAATGGTTTTTTAATGGTTTCAAATCCGTTAAAATAGGCAAACTGAGAATGTTCTTAGAATTTTTCTTTCTGTGTATTATTTACAGTATACAAAACTTTTCATAGGGCTTTATTATAACAAATGTCTAATATATGTGAAGGGATAGCATAAATCTTTCCCTATTTTTCTTATGTATTGAATTTCTTGATCCAATATTGTGGACTGACAATTCGCAATGCTCGTAAAAACATAGAGGAGAAAAATTGATATTTTTATTTTAAGATGGTGGCCTGAGAAGGGAAATGAACAAAATAAGTTAAGTTGTTAGTCGGTTTCCTATAAAATACTGAATTTACATTGAAATGGTTCTCTATGTATAACAAAACGTCTAGAAGGGAGGCAATTGTCTTTTCTAATTATAGAGTAAACTTAATCGATGGTACCTGGTTATTTAAATATAGAGTAAATCATTTACATCACTACCGACAGGATGAACAGCTAAAACAATCATCAACGTAACGATACCACGTTTACAGGATATTAGGTAAGTAGCGTTTTTTCAAAGAATGGTGATAAAGGATTTCCCATTGCCATGCCAAAATTTTGTTGATAAATTCACCATTGAATATAACTTACAATCACAAATGCACAACTCTTGAGTGAAATAATGTGACTTATAGGTAGAGGTAATTCATGCTGAGTTACTTCATTGCTAAGATATTCTAAAATAGTCTATAGGGACTTTAGTAAAAAAGAGAACATACTACAAAACTACGAATCTATCATTACAGGGCAAAGAGCAATTTTGTTTAATTTATCACTAAATCTAGAGAATTATATATATGAGAATCGGAGATGGTTCCAAGTAACGGACAAGATCTTAGTGATATATTTCGAGAGTTTTATATGAAAATTGAACCAACAGTGCTGATAATAGGCCGCATAGGGTTATTTTCTTTGTGCGTTTTGACTAATCCATATAAAGTAGGTAGCGAAGGAGATTTGACCGACCATTTTGCCTAGTAGTTCTGTTTTATCTTAGGATACTTTTCCCTATGCTATTGAAGTTTTTTTATGACTTGATCAAGAGATTTTTTTGTTTTTTAGTTTTTTATAAGTCACATCATCATCCAGTAGGGCTTGCATACGAGATATGTAGTCAGCTTTATCTAAAATTACTATACTATTGACTTATCCGCTTTTGTAATGTGGATAGTAATTGTCCTTTTTAAGATCGGTCAAACTTTTCTTATAGCGAGCAGGGGAAGTTACTTTTTCATGCTTAACATGGCAGCTCCGTAACATACTTTAATCATGTCAACATGATTTTGAGGAAGATCACAATATTTTTCAAATTTACTTAGGGATGACCCATCATTAAAGCAGAAGGTCTACTTGTTGCAAAGAAAGAAAATAAACATAAATCCAAGCGCAACTCACAAACATTTTTCACTTATTTGTTTACTAGATAGTTAAAAACACAATCTTGACGCGCAGACGAATTATTCCAATCAACTGGGGGGGGGGGATATCATAAAGAAATTTTTTTAGTTTTCATGTCGAGTTTCCTTTTAAGGGCCATCTGTAGTCCTACGTAGTTTTTCGTAAATTTCCCGTCGCAGCGAGTCCTTCCATCAGCCGTCTAAGAAGATATGACAATCACCCATTCAATGAATTTAGTGCCATGATGTTGAAACAGCACATAGCAGCCGCCAAGCAAGAAGAGAAAGAAAAAATTCAAGGAACTGGAAAGAACAAGGATCTCTTTCAATCATTCCATCCCGGCTGATTGGAAGGACTCGCTGCGACGGGAAATTTACGAAAAACTACGTAGGACTACAGATGCCCTGAAAAGGAAACTCGACAGAAAACTAAAAATCTTATTGATAGCAGTGATTGGACAATTAAGTGCACGTCAAGATTGTGTTTTTAACTTATCGTAAACAAATAAGTGAAAATGTTGTGAGTGCGCTTGGATATGGTTTATCTTTCTTGCAACAAGTAGACCTTCTGCTTTAATGATTGGGTCATCCTAAGTAAATTTGAAAAAAATATTGTGATCTTCCTCAAAATCATGTTGACATGATTAAAGGTATTGTTTACGGAGCTGCCAATGTTAAGCATGAAAGTAACTTCCCTGCTCGCTATAAGATAAGTTTGACCGATCTTAAAAAGGACAATACTATCCACATTACAAAAGCTGATAAGTCAAATAGTACAGTAATTTTAGATAAAGCTGACTACATATCTCGTATGCAAGCCCTACTGGATGATGATGTGACTTACAAAAAACTAACAAAAAATCCTCTTGATCAAGTCATAAAAAACTTCAATAGCATAGTGAAAAGTATCCTAAAAGATAAAACAGAACTACTAGGCAAATGGTCGGTCAAATCTCCTTCGCTACCTTACTTATATGGATTAGTCAAAACGCACAAAGAAAATAACCCTATGCGGCCTATTATCAGCACTGTTGGTTCAATTTCATATAAACTCTCGAAATATATCACTAAGATCTTGTCCCCGTTACTTGGAACCATCTCCGATTCTCATATATATAATTCTCTAGATTTAGTTGATAAATTAAACAAAATTGCTCTTGCCCTACTGATAGATTCGTTTTAGTTTTGACGTATGTTCTCTTTTTACTAAAGTCCCTATAGACTATTTTAGAATATCTTAGCAATGAAGTAACTCAGCATGAATTACCTCTACCTATAAGTCACATTATTTCACTCAAGAGTTTGTGCATTTGTGATTGTAAGTTTATATTCAATGGTGAATTTTATCAACAAATTTTTGGCATGGCAATGGGAAATCCTTTATCACCATTCTTTGAAAAACGCTACTTACCTAATATCCTGTAAAGTGGTATCGTTACGTTGATGATTGTTTAGCTGTTCATCCTGTCGGTATTGATGTAAATGATTTACTCTCTAAATTAAATAACCAGGTACCATCGATTAAGTTTACTCTAGAATTAGAAAAAGACAATTGCCTCCCTTTCTTAGACGTTTTGATACATAGGAGAACCATTTCAATGTAAATTCAGTATTTATAGGAAACCGACTAACAACTTAACTTATGTTTTCATTTCTTCTCAGGCACCATCTTAATATAAAAATATCAATTTTTTCCTCTATGTTTTTACGAGCATTGCGAATTGTCCCCAGTCCACAATATTTGGATCAAGAAATTCAATACATAAGAAAAATAGGGAAAAGATTTTTATGCTATCCTTCACATATATTAGACATTTGTTATAATAAAGCCCATGAAAAGTTTTATACTGTAAATAATACACAGAAAGAAAATTCTAAGAACATTCTCAGTTTGCCTTATTTTAACGGATTTGAAACCATTAAACCATTGTTAAAAGCTTTTAATGTCAACCTGTTTTTTCCTATAATAACACACTAAAAGTATGTTAATAAAAAATGGCCCCAGAGAAAGCAACAACATAATATATAAAATTCCATGTATGGGATTGTCCCTCATTCTATCTCGGACAGTCCAGCAAAGGCTTAGAAGTAAGGCTAAGCCAGCATAAATACTCTGTAAAAACTGGGCAAAAATCTAATGCATTATTCATTCATTTAAGTGAAAACAACCACCGATTAATTGATTGATAGTTCAGTAATTGCATGGTCAAGAGATGTCTTATCACGAAATCTTTTAGAATCTGCTTTAATACAACTTACTTTTCATTGTAATTTCAATGTTAGTCGTGGCCTTTTTCATTTAGACCCTTGTATCTGTAACATGTTTAATTTAAGAATCACCTCAAAGCTATAATTCTGTGAGTTAAATAAAAATCAGTTGCCTTATGAGTTAATTAAATTTTGTGTAATTATGTCTGTCATGTTTTGTGAATATGGTTTTGTTTACCAAGTTCCGAATAGCTGTCATCTATAATCCTTTAATTGTCTGGAGATTGTATCTGAGATGATTGTCTTAAACCTTTAATTGTACCCATTGTTTATGCTTGTTTGGGAAGGTTTCTTATCTTCCAGGTGTGTCGGATTCTAGGTACTAATCCCTTTATAATCCCTATCTGTCAGTTATACGAACCTTCTTGTTTTGTCTTTTCTCGTATTTTTGTCAGTATCTGCTCAGTAAAGGACTTTTAAAGTCGAAAGATCTTGCAGACTCCTTCGTTATTTTTCCTTCGTGGGATTTATCTTTATTTATGGATTTATCACGTTCCTAACTTTCGTGATTCAGTTTTATATATATATATATATATATATTATATATATATATATATATATATATATATATATATATATATATATATATGTGTGTGTGTGTGTGTGTGTGTGTGTGTATGTATGTATGTATGTATACACAAAACTTGTGGGTCTAAATAATAAATCAATGAATAACTGAAAAAGATGTATTGAAAAATGCGAGGAGAATAGGCGTGGTGTGTACAGAATCACTGTCACCCTATTGTGTGAGTCTGTGCGTGCGTGTGTGCAGGTCTGCTTCTAAATGACGGTAAACAGGTTTATGGGAAGGACGAAACGCCAACAATCCCCTCCACCAGTTCCTCCAACACTTCCTCCACCACTTCAATAGGCCTACTGCAATGGGAAACAAAGTTTTCACTTAGACTATTGCATAGATTTTTTTTTTTTTCTGTGTAATATTAGGTTTTTAGTGATACTAAATAGAGCTTGCTATTTATACTAATATATACATACTTATACATATGTATTTGTTTGTATATAGATGCATGTATATATTAGTATAAATAGCAAGCTCTATTTCGTATCACTGAAACCTAATATTACACAGAAAAAAAATATCTGTGCAATGGGCAAAGTGAAAACTTTGTTGCCGATTGCAGTAGGCCTGTTGATGTGTGCAGACCTAAACTGGTGTATTTGTACAGTAAGTTCCAGAAGTGAAGCGACAAATCTCAGAATTTATCGTACTTCTTTAGAAACTTGTGGCATTGCCAGTTAGTATATTTATTCCAATTATTGTCATCCTATTTATCTGATAATACGTATCAGTGATTAACTGTATAGGCGCAGAAAGTATTTCCCTAGTGAATGTTCAATGTTAGTTCAATAATTGTTTATTAAAAGAAAAGAGAAAAGAAAAAGAATTTCCCCAAAGAAACATCTGCGGCTCTCAAAGTGTGATATCAAGTGTTCACCATAGAGTGGCAGCAGGAACCGAGTGCATAAGCATTGGCCTAATATTTGTAAATTATCTTTCTGCTTTTATAGCGTTATAACGAAATTTATTATGATTTCTTTTGATGACGCACAGAGAAGTTTAGCATCTGATTATCTGAAATATAAATAAGACACAAGTTGGAGTAACGAAAAAAAAAAAAAAAACTAAATCCAAGTTATATGCACGTTTAGCGCATATAACTTGGTTACATGCGCTTGGTTATAATTATGCTTACATGGTTAGGCCTATTTCAAGAATCGAGGAAATATATTTTCCAGCTTGTTAGTTAATAATTTCATCGAATTTCTCAATTGTGCAAATTTTTGCATGTGGAATTGCGTTCACGGTCACACCAAACAAGTATTTACGCAGGTTCCGCCTTTTTTTTTTTCAGTGCATAAGTGAGACTATTCTTGTTCATACGATCCGGAGTGTGACTATGCTTGGCGAGCATTATTTTAATTCGAGTATCTCCTGTTATACTCTCTCTCTCTCTCTCTCTCTCTCAGGACCTGTTTATCTAGTCAGGGATAACCAGAGGTCGTGTTTTAAGAATCGAGCGCTAGGCTTATTGGTCATGCTCGGGTGATTCTTTATATATATATATATATATATATATATATATATATATATATATTATATATATATACATATATATATCTAACCCAAAAAACTCATAAATTTCTGTTATACAATAATGCTTGACTGGATCGAACTGATTACTGGTTGCCGGTGGAAATATGAATTTGGGTGATATCACTCCCTCATGATACCCCCACTTACGCAAATTCAGTCTTAAATTTCACGGTTGGGATATGATTCGAAGATTTGAGGTAAAAGGCTGAAGTGAAAAAGGTGGAGTTAGTATTGTGGGACGTGGGTAAAGGTAGAGGTAGAGGCGGGGGAGAGGTGGTTGGGGTCTGTCGTCTCCCTACTTAACCAGGTGGTGATTTTAGGGTGTTCTGGTTGCTTGCGACCGTCTTTCTTATTTTTTATATAGCGATTCTGTTTCCCAGGTGCAAGGACAGGTCCTGGTGTCGGTCCTGAAGGTTCTACTTTGCCTAAATAACAGACAATGGCCCTGCATTGTAAGCCTTGCAATGCCCGGAACTATACTCTGTTTTTTTTCATCTGTCCATCCGCCAATGGTGTTTGTGTATGGTAACACTGCGTCCCGGTAAATAGTTACGCTGTGTGTAAGTGTTAGGTTAAATAAAAGGATATCTGGGTGTACATTTGCAACTGAAAAGTGTTTTAATAATTTACTGTATGCGAATTACACCGTTAATATTCGAAATAGGATATTATTATAATTGTTGAATGTGAGCTGAATGTAACTATCTAAAGCCCGGGACGCAGTGTTACCATACAAAAACACCACAGGCGGATGGACAGATGAAAAAAAACAGAGTATAGGCCTAGTCACCTGAAGGGTAGCAGCAGCAGTTGGAGCCTTTCTCGAAGATGGTGTTTTATGCTCTGTCCTAGAAGCTAGAATTAGAACTACCAACCACACCCAACTTCTCTATTGAATCTAGGTGCATTCATGGTTGATTATGTTTAATGTAGCAGAGATTTTCCCTTTACATTCTATTGATACTTGCATGGTTTTATGCATCTTCGCTATTAAAACCTCAATTGATGATACAACCTATGATATTAAATATTTATTTCCACATTGCTCGAAATATACATTGGTAATGTCGGTAATCCTGTGTTGAACGAGAATTTCAAATTGTTTCGTTTCTATAGTTTGAAGTAATTACTATACTTTAAAATAATTACTATTGCCGTAATTTTTTCTTATGAATGTTATGAATATCATAGATTTGATATTTGTGCATCATATGTTAGCTTTATTTTGCTTGATAGAGCTTTCACTGTAGAAAATATAAGTTTTTCAGCTACCAGTTGTAGTTGCCGCCAGTTAGTGAATTTCGAACGATATCCTCTGAAATTTGTCGCTTCACTTCTGGAACTTACTGTACATCTGTTGCTTTTCGACTAAAAGCCCAGTGGGCTGATTTGAGGAGGTTTGGGGGGTCATTTGTCCGGTTTCAGACAGATTTTCTGTCTTGCAGGTTTCGAAAATATTTAGGTGGACGAATTCCACCGTAGATCAAATCATAACCTGTCTGGCCTCTGCTTCTGTAGTGACTGTGTTTCTACAGATTCCTTCGATCTCATTTCCATTAAACAAAATTGTTCTGCCTCGGACACTTTTATTTAATAAGACTCATTTAGTCTGCTTCGGACACTTCTACTTTATATAAAACAGTTGGTCTGCTTCGGGACACTTTTACTTAATAAGACTCAATTCATCTGCTTCTGACACTTCTACGTAATAAAACAATATTCATCTGCTTCCGACGTTTCTACGTAATAAAACACAATTAGTCTACTTCTGACACTTCTCCTTAGTAAATCAAAATTCGTCTAGTTCAGACACTTCTTAATAATACTCAATTCTTCTGCTTCGGACACTTCTACTTAATAATGATTATTTAGTCTGTTTCGGACACTTTTACTTAATATAAAACAATTAGTCTGCTTAGGACACTTCTACTTACTAAATCACAATTCTTGACACTTCTACTTTTTCTAATCAATAAAGTTTATTTACAAAGATGACAATTTTCATTTACATAATAATTTTTTACAGTAATATTGTTATATGCATACCTAAACGTTCGAGTTTATCTCGAGTTTAAAGGACTTCTTTCATTTCTTCTTAATGAAACTCTTATCAATATAATACTAATAGTAACAATAATCTGTATAAATACCTGAAACTTTGCGTCTCTCTCTCTCTCTCTCTCTCTCTCTCTCTCTCTCTCTCTCTCTCTCTCACACACAAGAGATAAATACTGTATTTATGATGCAAGAGGATATTGCAGATACGGAGAAAATTGCCGATTCAGACACAAAATGAATAATTATGATGAGGAAGATCAAATATTATGGAAAAGTTGGATTTTTTAATGTCAGAATTTCTGGAAATGAAGTAAAGAACATACCAGAACCAAAACAGGAAAGAGACGTGGGAAATCCCATATATACCAGTATTAATGAAGGAGAACACACGCAAACCATCATAGTGATGAATGTGCAGGCGTTAGTTACGAGTAACTGAAAAAGAAAAATAGAGTACTTAGAAGAACTAACCCAATATGAAAAGAAAATAGATATAATGAATATAACGTGAAACCTGTATTCCCAAGAGATGGGGAATGACGATCAAATAAAAGGGTTCCAACCTTATAGATCAGATAGAAAAACAGGAATAAGGATAAATATGAGATATATAGTAACTTAGAATGTGAACTAATAGCGGTAGAATTTGAATCTGAAAAATTAATGAACAAAGTAATATATAGACCCCCTAATACTAAAGAGTTTGACACAATAATAGAAAAATTGGATGATATATGTAGAAATCACAAGGACTGGACTATTCTCCTATCCGGAGACTTTAACTTTCCTTTCGTAGACTGGAGAGAACAAATAGGAGGAGATTGTGGTTGTATTTATACATATAAAAAAGAGAGTAATAGTAGTGCAGAAGATAAGAGGCAATTCGAAAAGCTATTAGATATGCTACTAGAATACAAAACATTCAACAAATAAAAATTTAACCTGCCCCAACAAGAAAGGAAAATACTTTAGACCTAGTAATTTGTGAACGAGATGAATTATGTTATTTAGGAAATAATAGTTTATAATGCGAGTACTTCAGACCATAATGTCATAGAATTAACAGTCCATTCCAAAGCAAGTGAAAACAGAGGTAAGCAAGAAATGAAAAAGTGGGAAGGATATGGAAAATGCAACTTCTACAGTAAAAATATAAAATGATCAGAAATACATGAAGAATTAAACAAAGATGGGGATAACATTTTTGTAAGTGATGATATAAAGGTAATACAGAGATATTATATAAAATATTAGAGAAAAATAGTGGATAAAATAAATTATACCGAAGAAGAAAAGTAAACATCAGTCATGCATCCAAGAGACAGAAGGATCTTATTCCAGAAAATCAGAAAGTGGAAAAAAGGTCTTGCAAAAGAAAAAAATGCATGGAAAGTGATTGAACTAAAAAGTAATATAGAAAAATGCAGAACAAAAGATTATACAATCAAAAGAAAATGAAAAACGGGACTTGGAAGAAAAAACCCTAGTAAATATCAAGCAAAACCCCAAACTATTGTACTCGTATGCAAAAAAGATAAATAAAAGAAGAATAGAAATAGGCCCTCTAAGAATTGAAGGGAGATCAACGAATGAAAAAAAGGAAATATGCAACATATTGGCAGAATGATATAGAGAGAATTCACCCCTAGAATTGAAATGAGATAATGATATAGAAGTAAGGGATTAAAATGGTGATATTTTTAGCAGACATAGATATTAATGAAGCTGATATTGTGCAGGCTATTAATGAAATTAAAAATGGAGCTACAGCAGGTCCTGATGGTGTCCCTGCTATTTTGTTAAAGAAAGTAGTTCATTCTATCGCAAAGCCACTTGCAATATTATTAAGACAAAGTGTAGATACAGGCAAGATTTATGATGAGCACAAATTAGCATATATTACCCCTACTTTCAAAAGTGGATCAAGACTAGAGGCAAGTAATTATGGGCCTGTGAGTCTAACATCACATATTATGAAAGTATATGAAAGGGTAATGAAGAAAAATATTATGAAACATTGAGTAAAAAATAATTTGTTTAATATAGGACAACATGGTTTCATACCTGGAAAAAGTACACAAACCCAACTGTTAATCCACTGTGAGAACATATACAAAAATATGAAAAGCGGAAATGAAACAGATGTGGTTTATCTAGACTTTGCAGAAGCTTTTGACAAGGTATATCATAATATATTAGCAAAGGAAATTAGAAAACATAATATAGTGGATAAAGTAGGAAGATGGTTAAAAGAATTTTTACACAACAGAAAACAGATGGTTATTGCAAACGATGAGAAATCGGATGAAGCTAAGGTAATATCCGGTGTGCCACAAGGTACGGTGTTAGCTGCAATACTGTTTGTTATTATGATTGTAGACGTAGACAGTAATGTTAAGGACTCGGTAGTGAGTAGTTTCGCTGATGACACAAGAATAAGTAGAGAAATTACTTGTGATGAAGATAGGAACGTGCTATAAAGAGACCTTAACAAAGTATATGATTGGGCAGAGGTAAATAGGATGGTATTTAACTCTGATAAATTTGAATCAATAAATTATGGAGACAGAGAAGGAAAGCTATATGCATATAGGGGACCTAATATTGAGCCAATTACAAATAAGGAAGCAGTTAAAGACCTTGGTGTGATGATGAATAGGAACATGTTATGCAATGATCAAATAGCAATTCTATTGGCAAAATGTAAAGCAAAAATGGGAATGTTGTTACGGCACTTCAAAACAAGAAAAGCTTAACACATGATTATGCTTTATAAAACATATGTTCGTAGTCCACTTGAATATTGCAATATGATATGGTACCCACACTATCAAAAGAATATTGCTCAAATAGAGAGTGTACAAAGGTCCTTTACAGCTAGAATAGAAGAAGTTAAGGATTTTGACTACTGGGAAAGACTACAATCCCTAAAATTATATAGTCTAGAAAGGAGAAGAGAATGCTACATGATAATTCAGGCATGGAAACAGATAGAAGGAATAGCCGAAAACATCATGGAGCTAAAAATATCAGAAAGAGCAAGCAGAGGTAGATTAATAGTGCCCAAAACTATACCAGGAAAAATAAGGAAAGTACACAGGACATCAATCCATTACGCACCAGCATCGATAATGCAGCGTCTATTCAATGCGTTGCCAGTTCATCTGAGGAATATACGTATCAGGAGTGAGCGTAGATGTGTTTAAAAAATAAGCTCGACAAATATCTAAGCTGCATCCCAGATGCAAAATATACCGGAAGATGTACTAGCAACTCTCTGGTAGACAGTCGAGGTGCCTCACACTGAGGGACATGGGGCAACCCGAACAAGATGTAAGCTCTGTAAGGTAAAGTAAGGTCTCTCTCTCTCTCTCTCTCAATACAACATCGTGGAGGTGTTACTTTTTAGCATGGCTTCAGAGTCATCATGATTCCTAGGTTTCATAGCCATTTAATCCTTAGTACTAACTACATCTTTGACAGAAGCTTCTCATAGGCCTAAGTTGGCGTTTCACGCCTTTCGTTGTCACGTGAATGTTGTCTACAACGTCCTCCTACGAAATTTGCCTTCAGTGTCCGAGAGGAAATGGTGCCCTCTGGAGCGCCGGTTTCTGTCTACAATGAGAGAGAGAGAGAGAGAGAGAGAATCACCAAGGGACAGAGCGCAAGTTGCAAGGATTAGGATGTCTCAGACTTTTTAGTCCATCCTAGGAGAGAGATAGAGGGGGGGGGTCACTAAGAGAGAGAGAGCTCGAGAGAGATCACTAAGACATAATGAAAGCGAAAGAGAGAGAGAGAGACTATGAGACAGAGAGACTGATAAAAGAGAGAGGAGGGCACTCACTTGAGCACAGTGATATGTCGCTAAAGCCTGGTTCACACTATGCCAGTAATTTAGTCAAGTGGCGAGTAATTTAGCTACTAAACGTGTCTGAACACCAAACAGTTTAGTCAAGTAGTTTAGTAAGCAATTTTGTAATTTAGTGTTTAGTCGATCTAAAATGTTCTATTTTTACGGTCAAGTAGTAGCTCCGCCCACTTGTCATTCGTCCACTAAACCAGTGAGAACACGTGTTGAATTTAGTAATTTAGTGGAGTTCATGAGTTGTAGGTTGCCGCAGAAATGGCACTTCGATGGAATGAAGAGACAACACTAAAATTTATATCAAAATATTTATAACATGAGAGCTTGTGGAATGTTAAATGTCCACAGTATAAAAATAAACAAATCAAGCAAAGTGCCTACGCTGATTTGGAGAAAACCATGGATATACCTGGATTTGGAGAAGAGATAAAAGCGAAAATCAAGAACATCAGGTATTTTCCATTTTTATGTCTCCGTAATTATGTCAGTAATTTTTTTCCAGTTGTGATAAGGTTAAAATTGGTTAAAAACGGGTATATGTTTTGCTCTATTCATGTAATTACATTATTATTCTACATCTGTTTGTTTTCTTCTCAGATCAACCTACTCACAAGAATTGAGAAAAATCAAGGAATCCAAAAAATCTGGTGCCGGGACGGACTCGGTTTACACTCCATCGGTGAAATGGTTCACCATATTAGATGAATGCCTAGGGAACATGAATGCAATAATAATGGAAAGTGAAAGCAATTTGGTGAATACATATATTTAATTATGTCTTAATTATAGTATTTCCTTACAATTCTTAATGTATCATTCTTGCCTGCCAAGGAACAGAGCCATCTTACACAAAGTAATTGGCATATCTTTCCCGAAGATCAGTAGACCGACCAGAAGAATGGTTGTTGCTTAAACATGTTGGTAGTGGTTCCAATCCTTGAGGTGCTGGCACCTCTCTCCAATTACCGGGGATGACAGCTGCTTCATTGAGATTTTCTTTGTCTACTGTATATACAAACTGCGTGTTCTGTAATGTTGTTTGTCTGAGCCAATTATGTAAAGCGCAACATGCCTTGACAATGCTCACCACTTTCTTAGGACTGTAGGGCATTGGTTTCTCAAACACTCTGAATCTGGCGGCTAGTATACCAAATGAGTTTTCAACTATTCTCCTAGCCCGTGACAAACGATAATTAAAAATCTTTTGCTTTAATGTTAATTTACTTCCTGGGAAAGGTTTGAACAGGTATTCTTTCAAGGGAAATGCATTGTTGCCAACTAGGAAATGACTTTCTGGTAGCATACCATACTCTAAAGATTGATACAAACTACTGTTACGAAAAACTCCTCCATCAGAAACTCGACCATTACAACCTATGTCTTTATAACAGAAGCAATATTTATGATCTACAACTGCCATTAAGACAACACTGTTTGATTCTTTGTAATTGTAGTATAAACTTCCTGAGTCATGAGGTGCTTTTATAATGACATGCTTGCCATTTATTGCTCCACAGCATCCAGGAAAATTCCATTCTCTCTGAAAACCATTTGCAATCATTTTCCAATCTGTTGTACCAGGAACCTGAAAAAAGTAAAAATAAAGTTAAATTGTGGTTTCAATTTAAAATAATATATTATAGTGGTGAACGGTAGGTACTAATCCCATTAGTATGTCCACCACTTTACATTCCCTCCCTTTATATTATAATGGCTCCTAACTTAAATATATACCTATTAAAATACTTTTTTCCAGATTAACAACGATGGCGTACATATGGCAGAAACTGAACACAATGACTCTGTAGTGCAGGATAGTTTAGTACATGACCCAAAACTTACACCTGCTAGAAAAAAAAAAACGAAAGTGATGCAGCTATCTTGTATGGTATCCCAACTGAAAGACATATCTGAAGCTGCTATGACAGATGAAAACGAGTTCGAGGTTTTCGGGAGACACACTGGGCTTCAACTTAAATCTTTGCCTACACTATTGACACTCGAAGCCTAGGAGCACATTCAATCTTCATAAATAGAGTTCGACGTCAGCATCTGCTAAGCATAAATGAACCCCAAACATTTAACAGACCAATCACACCATTTCCATCTGGTGATTCAATGGAAGGAAGACACTATACACCCCAGTCTACTATATCTGAAGTACATTTTGAACATAATACGTGTAGCCAGGAGTCTGCAATAATATCGAAAGACAATTACTGAAGCCGTTAATATTGCTAATTATGATAACTAAACATAAATGTAGCAAATGTTTAATTAATAAATGATTTGTGACATATATTTATGATTTATTTACTCTTACCTTGATGACTTCCTTTAATGATTCGTAGATACAATCGCAAACCTCTATCAAAAATTCTGAAATAGTTGATTTCCCAAATCGAAATAGATGTATGAGTGTTCTTAAACTACATCCAGTAGCAAGAAGGTATAGAACTGCCTGTAATTTGGTTTTTGCCGGAACTGCACTCCTTAAATGGGTATCATTTCGTTGAATTTGTGATTGCACTTTTATCAACAGAAAGTTAAAACATTCTTGACTCATTCTGAATGTTGAGTAGTATTCTCTAGGATCTTCTACTTCTAATTCCTTGAGAAGTGAATTAGTAGCTCCTAGTTGA
This sequence comes from Macrobrachium nipponense, assembly GCF_015104395.2. NCBI lineage: Eukaryota > Metazoa > Arthropoda > Malacostraca > Decapoda > Palaemonidae > Macrobrachium > Macrobrachium nipponense. The sequence continues at coordinate 5,158,073 of NC_087218.1, forward strand.
TTTCTTCTCTGAATCCATTTTCGTTCCCATAATCTTTTTCTTTTTGACACACTTATTTCTTCCTCCACTTCTTCTAAAATAGCTATTGCAATATCTTTTATTAGCCATTTAGCTTTGCTGCGTTGCCTGTTCATCTTGCGATGCCTTACACACTAATGTACTCTACTTGACTGCTTGTGCGAACGAAATTGATCAGTTTAGTAGGAAAGTAGTAACTAAACTACTCGCCACTTGACTAAATTACTGGCATAGTGTGAACCAGGCTTAAGAGACAGGGAAAGAGACTGAGTCACTAATAAGGGAGAGCGGGAGAGAGAGGGAGACTACGAGACAGAGACAGACTGGTACAGAGAGAAAGCGAATGAGAGAGAGAGAGAGCAAATAAGAAGCCACATTTCGACCGGTGTTTTCACGATAGCTGGGGGGGGGGGGGGGGGGGGGGGGGGGCGTCATGACGTCATCGCGTGAATTTTGTGCCAAAACCGATTGATAGTATTGATGTTCTTCAGAGTTTAAAGTGTTTATTGAAGAGACCTGTAAGAATGGGAGTTGTCACGTGACATAAGCTTTGCCAAAAGAAAGACAAGGAGAGAGAGAGAGAGAGCTTGGTGATGTTAACTGCTGAGGTCATAGCAGATGTCACCACTAGGCCTATTGTCAGACGCCTGTGGTATGTTTATTAATAGTCACAATCATATACTGATTAATAATCATAATATATTATAATTAATAATTATAATGATTAATAATTATATTGAAGACGCTGAAGCTTCATAACTTAATAACTATTCAGAATAAATGTAGTTTCTTTAATTAAGCCGACATGACAATCTAGGCCTAGTCTCTTCAGCATCTGCTGAATAAGTAGACTACTCATTCCTTCGATTATTCTTTGGTAAGAGATGAGGCACATTTGGGAATTTGAGAAGAGAGAGAGAGAGAGTGTTTATGCATGCTTGCAGAGTCAGAACTGTTCCACCAGTATCATCCAGCGTTTTGAAGAGACGAAATAGTCATGAATGAATGAGTAGGAATTCATGGAGGGACAGGAAAGATGTTCCTTAGTTTGAGAGAAAAAGAGAGAGAGCTTTTTTCGCCTCGCCGAAGAGTTGGTATTTGCCGTTGCTTGTGCTTGTGTCAGTGAGAGCGCATTTTTTGCTCTGCTTGTCCACCTTCTAGAATTTGTGTAGAAACCTTTTAATAAAAAGTTTATTAAAAAAAATTATTATTATTATTATTAGCTATAAGTCTTTTGAACAAGGCAGTTTCCGTAGAGCTGGAGATGGGTGGAAAGGGGTTGGTGGTATAATGGGAGAGGAATGGTTGTGGGGGATGGGGTTGTGGTTGAGGAATGGGATGGGGGTGTATCCCCTTGCCAGGGTCTCTTCTAATGAGGAAAGTAGGAGGAGGAGAGGGAATTGCCAGCCACTTTAGATTAGACTAAATTCATCAGAGTTACGATTACTTTAACCTTATATAGAAGTTCTCAAGCAGTTTGGGCTGGAATTTGAAATATAACTGAAAAGAAGCATATAGTGCCAAAGCAGTGGAATACGATTAATGATTGTTTTATATGAAGCATTTCTGCTCGGTAAATCTTGAGAAGTTTTGTCGCGAAATATGTAACTCTTTTAGCCCTATTGTTTTAGAGGGTAATTGTTGTAGTTGGTTAATTATTGCTGAGGGATAATTATTGCAGGTAGCTGATTAATACACTGCGTTCATTATCGCAGAGCTAATTTCTGCAAGTGGTTAATTTTTGCAAGCGGTTAAATACAGACTTAATTATTTCAGTTGGTTAATTATTTCAGTGGTTCATTATTGCAGGGAGTTCATTGGTGCATGGGGGTAATTATTCTTCAGGGATAATTATTACAGGTGATTAATTATTGCAAGTGGTTAATTATTTCAAGTGGTTATTACAGTGGGTTAATTATAGATAGTTAATTATCAGAGGTATTCATTGTTCCATGGGGTTAATTATTTCAGATGGTTAATTATTTCAGGGATGAAGGGACTGAAACTTCGTTAATTATTGTAATCAATTAATTGTTGCAAGTGGGTTAATTATTGCAGGTGGTTAATGATTGAAGAGTTAATGATTCCAAAGGGTTAATTATTTCAGTGGTTTTATTATTGCAAAGTATTAACTATTTCAAAAAGTTCATTATTGTAGGCGGTAAATGATTTCAGAGGGTTAATCACCCCGAAGAGTTAATCATTCCAGAGGGTTAATGACTGTAGTGTCAGGAATTGAGGAATGTTAATCATGTTGCAGATTAACTATGTCAAAGAGTAGATCATCACCGATGGTTAATTATTTCAGAATGTTAATTACTGCAGAGGATTGATAATAATAATTGTTGCAGGATTCTCATTTCATTTATGATGGTCTGCCCTCCCCCCCTCCCCCTCCCCTCCCGTCCTCCTCCTCCGTTTTCTATGCACCCGGAGCTGTGGCGTCAACGGTCGAAATGAAAATCCCGTTTGTTTTTTGGTAATATTTATTATTATTATTATTATTATTATTATTATTGTTGTTGTTGTTGTTGTTGTTGTTGTTATTATTATTATTATTATTACAAATTCAGTAGATGGAACCCATTCGTGCGGGAAGAGAAGCGGCCTCCCTCCCCCAAAAAGGGGCCATCGACTGGAGGTTCTTGAGGCTTCCAAAGAATGCGAAGTTGTTCATCAGGAAGGAGTAAGAGGGAAGAAGAAAAGGGAAATATAATAATATTATAATACTAATAATAATAATAATAATAATAATGATACATAGTTAACAAATGATATCAAAATACAAGAAGAAGACGAAGAAGAAGAAGAGCTTTGGGGGTTGTAACGCATTGCATTTTTCGCTCTGTTCAGTTAAAGCAGAACAATCACTAGGCCTACTATAGTATTTTAAAGTCTCTCTCTTATACATTTCTTAGGCCAAACTTTATATAGATTTAGATGAGCCATTTTGAAAGGGAATAAAGTTCTATGAAAATAAAGCTTCTGGTCACATCCCTCAGCCTTTAGGAAGACTGAAGTTCGTCGGTTTCAAATGAGATTGAACCTGAACTTCGAAAGGCTTGAATGATTGGGAATTGTGGAGTTTTTATTTTATTTTAATTTAAATGTAAGAAATGATGTCATGTCGAAAAAGATTGAATTTCTTGATTCATTATTATAAAAGTACAGATAACACCTGGGTTTTAAACCACAATTGAAGGCGATAGGCCTAGAGTGTTCCGGTTACAGCATTTTGATAACTTCGTATTGGAGTTAGAGCCTTTTCTTTGCAAACCTCTCTCTCTCTCTCTCTCTTGCTTATTAATATATTTAAGTATAGTTTACCTTGTTCACTGAAGTAAGCAAAATCGAGAAGAAACGCGAGGCGGTTTTAAGAGAAAGAGAAAGAGCAGATTCAGTGAAATCTGACCGAAGTGTGAGTGGGGGGTGGGGGGTGGGGGGGGGGCTGGAGAAGTAAGCAGCACCGTCCAGGAACAAACGAATCTAGGATAGAAAGTATAAGGAAAAAATTAGAAAGGAAAAACGTAACGGAAAGAAAGCAACAAGAAAAAAACCATCACCGGCCTTTACATAACGATTGATAACAATTTGTGCACTGCTTCAAACGCAACAGAGGAGGATCTAATTCATCCAGCAGCTGCAGAGACCATCTACACGGATGGATGGTAACTTCAAGATGGCACCATCATAGTTCACTCAGGTTTATGTGTTCAGAGTTTTATTCAGTGAAGGTTATGTTTCGCGTGTCTATTCTCTGCTACAGAAGAAGTGAAGAGCCGTGTACTCGGAGTTGTTTGATGTTATCGTCAACCGTAGCTCGGAGTTAGGATTTATCCTTCAGGTACAGAAGGTGTTTTACGTGCAGTGAGTGCCAGCTTTGGTAGAGAAGTGGACAGCGAGGGATGTTTTTACCACCTTACTCAGAGCATTTGGCGTAAAATTCAAGGAATTGGTCTTAAACAACATTACCATTCAAACCAGGGGTTCCGGCTTTTCTGCGGTATGCTGCCCACTAATGAGGTACCTAAAGACCATCAGTCAGCCGCCAGAGGCAGAAGAGCCGGTAGACTATTTTGAATTAACCTACGTCTCGGGTAGCTACAGATCCCGACAGATCGAGGATTCATAGGGTGTCAGGCTGCGTCTTGTACGTACATAGATGCTCTCTCTCTCTCGGTAAATTTACCACAATAAAAAGTCTCTTGCTCTCATACGCACAGTCTCAAAGTACATACACAAACGCACACTTTTTTTCTCTCTCTCTCTCTCCCTTTAAAACTCCAGTGATTCAAAACACCAACCATGTCATCCGCGTTCGTATCGTTGCACCGGATTCAAACTTACTTTTAAAACAAAAATCTCAATGTCTCACACACCGTCGAAATCAAGTATAAATTCTATCTACGATAGCATTGTCTAACTTCTGCCGACTTTGGTTAATTTTAGACGTTCAGTAACTTCCTTTAATATTAAAATATTTATATATTAAGGAAATTTTCTTTATCCTTCCAAGGTTTCGGAAGCGTATCACTCACTCACTGCAATGGCGGTTGGGCCAAGTAAGTCATCGTATGATCATAGCTAGGCTGAAGCTTCGCTGAATCAAAGTTTATTTCTTATAAATTTCACAGTCAGATATATTAGACTTCAAAATAGTTATAATCATAGTATATATATATATATATATATATATAGAGATATAATTAATATATATATATATATATATATATATATTGCCAGTCGGAATCTGTTTGCTCATTATACCTAGACCACAAGCTTAATCCTTCCACCGTCCAATGGGCGATATCCCATGGAGGATGTCCTCCGTAGGAGGTTAGTGCCGTCAGTGCATCTCAAGGGGTCTACTGTAAGCAGAAAAAGTTCTTTGCTGCTTCCCTTCTGCCCCTAGCTGCAACCTCTTTAATTTCGTTGACTGTTCCTCTAGACACATTCTTTCTTCCACCTTGCCAATCACCCTCTCCTAACAATGAATTCATCCGCACACTTCTATACAAGTAAAGGACAAGAAGTCGAAAGGTCTGGTAAAACTCCATATATATACATTATATATATATATATATATATATAGATATATATATATATATATATATATATATATATATATATATATATATATATAATATATATATATATATATATATATATCTATATATATATATATATATGTGTGTGTGTGTGTGTGTGTGTGTGTGTATATATATATATATGTATATATATATAAATACATATATATATATATATATAATATATATATATATATATATATATATATAGATATATATATATGATATATATATATATAATATACGCACATATATATACATACATATATATATAATACAGATAGACAGCCATTTTTTTTAGTACATTCACACACAGACAGGGAAAATGGGCTACAAATGAACCTAGGATATTCAGTGGGAAATATAATAATAATTATGATATTATTATTATTGTTATTAATAATTCAAAAGGCAACATATTCTACCAGAGAAGTTGAGGGGGGAAATAATAAAGGTAATTGAATACCAGTTGTGATTTTTGTCTGGCTCTCTGTCTGTTAATTAACGTTTGGAAACGGGGGTGTGTGTTAGGGAGGTATTTTGGGGTTGTGTTACGTATATATGTAAGTGTTTACATAATAAAAATATGGAATGTTAGTCCATATATATAAAAGACTAAAACTAAAGAGGTCAACCAGATTGCTTGCAGGAATGTGATCAGACTAGAGACGCTAAAGATGAGTATACAATAAAAGTAGGCTAAGATAACATGCCGTCACCTGTAGTCATTCATAATTTGTTTATAAAACTCTAGTCCAAGCTCCCTGCTTGAGACAACTACCGCGACCTATAATTCAAACGGCCTACGTGATCTGTAGCGTGTCTCATTTTGATGTGTTCGTATGTAACTATGTCATCTGATTGTATGTTCATATGTTCGAGCTACTTTCTGCTTCCTTCATAACTTGTAACAGAGATGGTAGACGGGGCAGAATAGAGTTAGCTATCGTCATTAGAAGACCTGTACCTCTTTACCTAAGCTTTATCATGTAGAGAGAATAGAATTAGCCATCATCATTGGCAGAAGCGATCAAGCTATCGTCATAGAAGACTTGTACAATCATATCTGATCTTCACCATGTAAAACTTTCAGAAGAATATATATATTTTTTTTACTACTTCTGTTTTCTACAAGAACCTCCTCACCGAATCATCATGATTTGTTTAAACACATCGTCGTCCTAACCAAAGAAGATAATACCGACTTCGTAAGTGATCTACAAACCCCAAGACACTCCCATGAATATGGAAGTGCAATACCAACCGACTTAGCGTAAGATTATCGCAAGTCTAACATTACCTCATAGGGCGCCTTATTATATAAGGCAACAGCCCTAAAAGTGGTGGCAGTGGACCAGAAGAACTCTACAACTTCTCCGAAGAAAAACCAGAATAATAAATCATGAAGTCAACGACGACGAAAGCAAGAGATTCTTCAAGCAACTTAGTATCATCATTTAGTGAATAACTTCAAGAAACAAACCCGACGTGTCCTTTTCCTACGGCAACGCAAGCTTCGTCTCTCATTAGAATCATTCAAGAAAACATCGTTAGTGAGCGTTTCCGGCACTGCAAGAAACAAAACCGAACGCGTCTGCAGCATCGGATTTTCAAGGGCTCGAATCATCCCAACAACGCGCACGGGGAAACTCAAGCCAAAAAACCAGGTCATCCGCTAAATAGAGAAGGAGGACCAAGGCCGTGTGTCGTTATCGGAACACCGTGACTTCCCACAAAAGCAAGCTAAGTACAATTTTTTATTCATTTGGAGTAACTTTGAGTGTTTCCTTTGCAGGTCGAATTTCGTTATTCTGTGGCTGAAGTTACGAGACATTCTTAATCTTACTTTTTTACAGAAATTATCTACATAATTGAGATTTCGCTACTGCGAGTTTTTATCTTTGAGTGTCTGTTTCCAGAAGTTCTACTGAAATATCATAATCATATACTATGTTAATTTTATCATTTTGGGTGATTATTAATCCCTTACGTAACAAATCATATTAAACAGTGAATATGCGTTTACGCAGTGGACGTCTGTATTTATACAGATGCATGGATAGGGTCGTTAGGCACCGTAGCGATTAGAAAACACACATAAACAAGTGGAACACCCGTACAAATCTAGATAAATTAGAGGTAACACTATTTCGGGTCATGACAGTAAATGCTCCTTTGCAAGTCCCGATCGCAGTTTTAGCCTTGAGTTTTTTGAGTTATATAAAATATCGAACCTCAATGACTCAACTTAACTTTAAAAATACGGCTGGATTTCAAGGAATAACATGTCTGTAAAAAACTTTCATTAGGCTAAATGCGCTGACCAGGATCCCTCACTATTTAAAATTTTAGCAAAGAATGAAGTAAACAACAGCAAGTACAAACAATTAATATTGAATGCAGTAGAAATAACTTGTCTTAATAGTAATCGCTCAATTCCTAATAGTTCGTCATTCATACTTTCGCTGCTTTATACGTAACCAACAACAGAATGCAAAAAAACACACAATACGTTGTCGATGTGGGAAATTTTGGTAAAAAGAGAAGGATCCTAATTATTACAAAAAGAAATAGGTAAACAGTAGCCCTTTCAGAAACAAACAAATCGTGCTTAAAGCATACTTGGTTACTATGTCATCCAGTCAGACGGTCAAGGTTAGTCAAAACTGCCGAAGTTTTCAAAGCAAAGCAAATTCCACACAATAAGCGACTCTAGCAGAGTGGGGAAAAGCGATGTTGGATCATACATGCCAAATACCTTTTTGAATTAAAAAGGAATTTTCCTATGAATCACACGACCGTATCAAGTAACCAGAGCAGGTTCTAGTAATTTTAATACGTAAGTTATTATAAGTAGTGGTGGATAAAGCCCGACTGTACGCGCCGTAAAATTAGAATATCTTGTTTTATTATTTTAGTACACGTAATATCCTGTATTTACGGACTCACCGTCTGTTGTTCGAACTTCCCTAATGAGAAGTCCGGATAAGCGAGCGCTTACAGATACCTCTATAGTTATAAAAAACATTGATCTGTATCCAGTGTAATTGTAAGATCCATCTAGGGGTATACAAAATATTATCTTACATCCTGCAAAATAAGGCGTGTTTATCAAAGGAAAATCCTATAAACCTTCAAACATATTAAAATCAGTTTGAACAAAAAAAAGAGACAATTAATCAAATAATAACTTATATAAAGGAACTATACATTTGTCTCATAAATCGAAACATTGTTCAAATGACCCAACAGAATTCTCCCACAACCGCAGTCGTAGTTTGCACGCAAAATCTCGAGAAGCATGCACCCTCGAATGTCTTAGTGCGTGTAAAAAGACTTTGCTGGGAAATGAAATTTTAATCCTTCCCGACACTGAAATATAACGATTTCCGCGAACAAAGCCCTAGACACGGTTGACTCGCAGCAACAAGTGAATCTAGTAATCCACAAAACCTATACATATAAATATCGCATTTTTTTTTTATTGTTGCTAATTTTTAATCCCGCCCAACCAGTCGTAGATGAATCTCTCTGATAATCTATCTAAAGTAATATCCGTAAAGTCATTCAAGCAGAGGTGATTCAGCAGAATTTTTATCTTTTATCTGAATACCAGGAAGTTTCTCCACTAGCGAGTGATCTCTGGGAGAAAAACGGATGTCATTGAAAACTAAATATGGTCTAAGGACAAACATAAAGCTATATACGTACCTTCGCATAGACTCTCAATGAAATTTCAAAATAGAGATAAATGACGAAGTTGAAAAATGTTAGTAATAGGAGTCATTAGGAAATCAAATAGCCCATATAATTTTTCCCTCAAACGCCAGAATAAACTATTTTTCACCAACTTGGACTTACTTAAAAGCTTTTACCAGATACCATTACCTAAGTGATTGTACCTCATACACCGTTTTCAGCACACTCAGGGGACATTATCAATTTTTACGTATGCCTCCGGCTTACGTTGCGCCCCAATTACAATATAGTGTTTGGAGACTTTTAAGGGATACCCTACATGCTTATATGGTTGGTCTTATAATCTTTTCTAAATACCTTAGAACTACATTCACATAAACTAGAGCTAGTGCTACAGAGACAAAGACAAATAATCTCAGAGTAAAATATCTAAATGTGAGTTTTTAAAAACCGAACATGTTTATCTAGGTTTTTTTATGTGTCTAGTCAAGGTCTTAAAGTAGTCCATGGTAAGTGTCGGCTATTCATAACTTCCGGTACCTATTAACATAAAAAGGGGATACAGCACTTTTGCACTGTAGTGGGTATTACAATCGTATACAAATATATAACTCTTCAATCATAGCAGCTCCTTTAACAGATCTTACGAAGAGGAGCGTAGATTTATTATGGTCTAAAAAGCATCAACAGGCGTTCGATATCTTGAAAAGCGGATATGCAGCTCACCTAACTTAAAAATCCCCTGATTTAAATAAGGAATTTTTTTTTATTTGCAAGAGGAACGCCCGCCCCTCCCAGACCAAGGGGGTAATAAGAGGGGGTTGGCACTAACTTCAGTAATATGATAAACAGTTCTTTCCTATAGCTTTTTATTCACGTAAACTAAAGCCCTCTGAAAGTAAATAAGCAGTATAGCAAGGAACGGGCTATGGTATCTTTAACTCACTAGTACATTTTAAGTTCTATAATCTATGGCTATCCTGATAAAGTCCTTACTGAACATGAGTCCTTTATTACCGAGTTTTTTCAAAGGCTTTTAATCACAGTCCAAAGGAACCTCGGTGACAAATGATCATTCATGGTCTTTGGAGCCAAGATAAGATATCTACCTGGGAAAGCAATTATCATAGCTGACGCATTATCCCGCAATCCCGCACCATACTGCAAAGAACCATTAATTAGACTATAAGATATAGATCCGTGCCTATTGTTAAAACCGTATCTAAACAAGAAAATTCCTTAACCCAAGAGATCGCGAGCATTGAATATCTGGGGTCGGAGCGCAGAACTGTTACAAAACTGAACAAAGCAAGAGTCAGCAGCAATAAGCAAATAATAACAAACATTCGAGCGGAAACAGGGTCAGCGGCTAAGCAAAAACAAAACAATAAACACTTCGAGCAGAAACCCTAAAGCAAAGGTATATTTAAAGAATGTGTATCAGAATAATGTAATCAAATGTAATATTATATGTAGGTCCGTGACGAGGCAAACCCGAAGAACACAGCAGATGACTAACGACCAGGTAGTAGTAATAATCTCTTTCATACCAATCGTCATAAACTGGTTGCATTCCGTCATCCAGGGTTCCCTACTATGCACAGAAAGCCAAATCACTGTTTTACTGGCCTACAATGCTTACAGATATAAAAAGCACATAACTGATTGTAACACGTGTCATGAAAACAAGGGACACACTAAGACACCTGTCAGTTAAGGGCCTATCTGTGCCAAATCAATCCTTGAAAGAATATACGTAGAATTATTAACAGAAATTCGAGTCCTGACAGAGGGAAATGAACACTTCTTAGTGTTAATAGTTCCTTGACACGTTATATAGAATTAATAGCACTAAAAACAAACACCGCAATTACGTGCGTTAGGAATATTTATGAGTGCTAAATCAGTAACATGGAATTCAACACATATTAATCTGTGACTCGGGTGGTGTAAATCAATAATAATCTCCTTAACGTTGTGTGAATTCCTATCCATAAGAAAAACAAAACCAATAATATATTTTTATCACCCAGTCAATCGGCTTGGTAGAATAAGAGATAAATAAAAAAAGTGTCATGTCTTACGAGTTACAACTCGTGATATTGGATTCCGGATCCGACTGGATTATAGCGGTTCTCAACGGTTTTTAAAATACTTTATCATTCACATTTTGTATCTATAGAATTGATACCGCAAGTAGCCTTATACTGGTACGCCGCTAGAACACTTTTCACATATTCCAAGCCAACCATTAATTTATCAAATATATATATAAAAAATATATATATAAATAATAAATATAAAAAATAAAATAAATATGGATACAAGTGGAGTCGATATAATACACTCCGTAAGAAGTCGGAAGGGTTACAAAATTATAACAAAAAAGGAATCACGATAAAATCATAAGCAAAAACGTAACCATAGGTTAATTAATATCCAAATATATATGCGTAAAGATTTGAACTCTAACTTAACGCTTTAGTAACGACACAAATAAGCTAAAAGTTCAAACACATATCAAAACTACTGACATATTGTCTGTCCCGGTGATTTATATTCGTAGTCAATGAAAAAAAAAAAAATAAATAAATAAATAATATAAAATAAAAATTTTAAAGTCAGGAAGTCTAGAAGTGAAAAAAAATGTTATCTATGGAATAATCCTATATGAATCTATACAGGGCTAATAATATATATATTTGAAATTTTGTATGGAAACCTTTTTCATTAGTTTGAATAAGGAATATTTAATTTTGTTAACATAATTACAATCATGCAGATTTCCAACATGAAATTAATATATTGTTCAATTTTGGTACTGTTTTTTTTTTTTCAGACATCCTTCTCATGTGGATGGAGCTTTAAAAAAAAAAAAAATATCATTTGAAAATACTAAAAATCGTATTTATTACAGCAAGTACGTAACTCTTAGCTGGCTGAGAGCAATCTCCTGCCAAGTGACGTCGTCATCATTGCCGTATCAGCATTGATTCCTTTAACCTCAAATATCTGCTTGCACAGGCTTCATCTCGTGTTTACATAATAAAAATATGGGATGTTAGTCCATATATATAAAAGACTAAAACTAAAGAGGTCAACCAGATTGCTTGCAGGAATGTGATCAGACTAGAGACGCTAAAGATGACGTATACAATAAAGTAGGCTAAGATAACATGCCGTCACCTGTAGTCATACATTTGTTTATAAACTTCTAGTCCAAGCTCCCTGCTTGAGACAACTACCGCGACCTATAATTTCAAACGGCCTACGTGATCTGTAGCGTGTCTCATTTTGATTGTGTGTTCGTATGTAACTATGTCATCTGATTGTATGTTTCATATGTTCGAGCTACTATCTGCTTCCTTCATAACTTGTAACAGAGATGGTAGACGAGCAGAATAGAGTTAGCTATCGTCATTAGAAGACCTGTACCTCTTTACCTAAGCTTTATCATGTAGAGAGAATAGAATTAGCCATCATCATTGGCAGAAGCGATCAAGCTATCGTCATAGAAGACTTGTACAATCATATCTGATCTTCACCATGTAAAAATTCAGAAGAATATATATATTTTTATACTTCGTGTTTTCTACAAGAACCTCCTCACCGAATCATCATGAGTTTAACACATCGTCGTCCTAACCAAAGAAGATAATACCGACTTCGTAAGTGATCTACAAACCCCAAGACACTCCCATGAATATGGAAGTGCAATACCAACCGACTTGGCGTAAGATTATCGCAAGTCTAACATTACCTCATAGGGCGCCTTATTATATAAGGCAACAGCCCTAAAATATATGTAAGTATAAATACGTGAATTATATATATATGTGTGTATACATATATCTATGTATATATGTATATATATACATATATATATATATATATATATATATATATATATATATATATATATATATATATATATCGTATATATGTGTGTGTGTGTCGTGTGTGTATGTATATAAATGTAGGCAATAGAAATTAAATGTGCTTAGAGAGAGAGAGAGAGAGCCAGTCCTGGAGTACCTACGGAAGTGCAACAATATTTTATTTTTCAATCCAGATTATTTGTACCTGATGCAATGTTTAGTCAGATCACGGGCGTGCACTAAACATGCGTTCACTTCAAAATAAAAAAAAATTGCAGAGGCCATTATAGTCTTTCCCTGGTATTTAACAATGGTTCTGGATTAAGAGAGGTGGGGGGAGGGGGTCACAGATGGGGTTTTGTGTGTGTGTGTGTGTGTGTGTGTGTGTGTGTGTGTGTGAGAGAGAGAGAGAGAGAGAGTCATTATTTACAAAATTGCTGAAGTATGCTTGTTCGATATACAAACGCTTGTGGCCAAGAGAGAGAGAGAATTATAATGTGTTTTTTTTTTTTTTTTTTTCCAAAAAATGTAGTGCTTTAAAAACACTCACCTATGAGGAAAAATGAATGATGAAACATTTAATGTCTATGCGATGTCTCCTCTAAGGAGAATGGACTAATTATAACAAGTCTCTGAGACATCCTCATCCTTGTAACTCTCCACTCGAGGAATCAGCAGCAGAAGCAGCAGCAGCGCCCTACAAAGAAAACAACGCAGATGAATAATGCGAAAAAGAAACACATCCAAATGCACAAATAAAAACAAACGCAATAAATACTAAGCTGGATTATTATTAGAGAGCAAACATACTCACACACAAACACACACAAAGCAGATGATTCAGAGAACAAAGGCTGTCTGTGAAGTTTTATTGAATGTTTACCGAGTGTTTGAGGTATAGTGAGTACGAGTATTTAGTGAGTTTAGTGTTTTATGAGTGTTTAGTGTATAGTGAGTGTTGGGTATTCAGTGAGTGTTTAGTGTTATTGAGTGTGAATATATGTTAAGTCTGTGTGTTTAGTGGGTGTAAGTGCATTGTGAATGTTAGTGTTTAGTGATTGTACATTACTGTTTGGTTAGCGCTCAGTGACTGTATGCAAAGAAAGTCCTGTAATTTACAGGAACCAAGTGCTTAGGCCAACATGTTTTTTGTAAGGTAATTTTTCTCTGTGAAATTGGGTCCGGTAATATCAATAGTAATAATAATAATAATAATAATAATAATAACTAATAATATCAGTAACACTCATAATGATAACAATAGTAGAAAGTTAATAATATTAGTAGTAATGATAGTAGTAAAATAATAATAGTAAAAAAGATAAAAATGATAATAGCAAAAATATTAATAATAATAGTGATGAAGTATATTACTGAGAGTTGGACCGAGACCTTTCAATATGGCCGCCCGAAGTCACACACTCGGCAGGAAGATTGACTGCTTGATGGCCACTCCAGTGATTGACGCTCTATGCAACAGAACCAAACAAGACGAATTCCAACATTCTTCATCGTCAGTTTTATTATGATTATGATTATTATTATTATTGTTCCCAAATGCTATATTCAGCACGTGTACATTCGTAGTCCATGAAATACTTGTCACTTGCTACAAATCATCCTCATTTGTTGATAATATTTTTTTCCATTTTTATTTTTATTTTCAAATCGTGTTCCCTATGTACCTGTAGAATAGATTTGAAGATAATATCCTCCTGCCTGGTATACGGGTAGTTTCACCTAGTTTTTTTTTTTTTCTCTCTCTCTCATTTCTATTCTCCAACAAGGCTTTTATTATTATTATTATTATTATTATCATTATTATTATTATGATTATGATTATTATTAATTACTATTCCTTCCTTTTGTCTCCTTTCCAATGGAAGGGTCCGAACCGGAAAAACCATTTTAATAATATCTGCGATGCACTAAACCGCCAGAATGCGAGGCTGGCATGGCGGGGAATAGGTGATATAGGCCTAGTGCTCCTCCTCTCGCCAGTGACCCAAAAGGCTTTAGATTCTCATATTCATTCCATTCTTGACCCTTCGTGCCCCATCCTGAGTCAATATATATGATCACATTAATTAATCCATTGTTTTTTTTTTCCATTTTTTCAATCTAGGTTACGAGAGAGAGAGAGAGATACTGGCTCTTAAAACCTTTCAGATTCTTGCCATTACGCCCAAGGAAGCAGCTTCCTGATATGCTTTAATCATC
>NC_087218.1:5173474-5190974 GCF_015104395.2 Macrobrachium nipponense
AGGGCACCGTCTACGCTGCGTTCACACGTGAAGTGGAGGACGGAGCATTCTTCGAAAGTCTTTCTTAAAGTTTCAAGGTCCTCTTCTCTGTCAACTCTTATGAAGGTGTCGTCTATGTAGCGGTAGTATTGGGGAGGGCAGGGATCCTAAGACAAATGAAAAATCTTTACATGTCCTTAGGAAACTTAATACACCAGCTACATGCTGACGAGAAGAAGATCATAAGAAGAATTGAGAAGATTCTATATAAATTAAATGCCGTTGAAACAGCTATTGTATTCAATGCTACTGCCCTCAGAGAAGGCCTCCTTCCTTATTATTATTATTATTATTACTATTAATATTATTACTATTATTATTATTATTATTATTATTAGTTATTATTATTATTACTTATTATTATTATTATTATTATTATTATTATTATTATTATTATTATTATTATTATTATTATTATATGATATTTTCATTGATATTAAAATAGCTTAACCAGACCACTGAGCTGACATTCAGCTCTCAGTGCTGGTGGCCACAGTCCATCATGGCTATGAAAACTCCAGAAACTGTGAATGTTACATAGGCGACTGGTTTGCTCTACGATTTTATTTTATAATTATCTCATGCTGGTAGGCTGTATAGCCTCTTACCCTTCAGGAGAAAACAGAAATGACATCACTGGTAGGCATACCAATTTGAAATTTGTTTATCCATTATTTTTGAGAATCCGGGTAAAAATAGTCTCTGAAAAAAGCCACAGGAAAAGTCATATTAATATTTCCTAGCTAGTTAGCCCCTCCAGCCCCCTATGCCCCACAAAGGTTTTAACCCTGTATGTGTCCACCTTTGCGGCGTGTTTAGTACAAGCCCGATGGGGATTACTGTGAAAACACAAATTTTGAAAAATTAACGCAACTCTTTTCGTAGCCAAATTGTAACATTTTTCATGTGACTTTGTTCTAGTTAGTTATTATCTTGATAGCAATACATACATCACTTGTGTGTTAATATATCTTATATTTTTAGCATATTATTTAAGGCATAAATGCAATGTCCACTTCAGTTTTAAAATCGTAGCATCATAAATCTTACAATACCGTTCACATCGTTCATATGAAGGTATTTTCAAGAATAAATGTAAATCTCAAGAATGTGGAGAAATGTAAACGAAATTGCAAAAAAAAGTAAAAAAATAAATAAATTAATTTAAAAAAAAAAATCAGATAGGTAAAATAATGGCACCGACTGTTTTGAACTGCATTTATTATGTGTAAGGCACAGAGAGCAATATCCTAATGGACAGTGTACGCCTCTGTATAGAGAGGAAGAATGTTTAGAATGCGATGCTTTCACATCTTAAATTACGATTTTAGCTCCCTTACCTCTGCTGCAATGTCGAAAATGACACAAAAAAAAGAAACAACCAAATGATCTTGCATGGTATATGTATCTCTTCCCTCTTTTGTAATATTTTGTAAATATTGTTACATTTCCTGACGGACTTTGTACGGATACCCAGTTCCTTATTGGATGGGTCGGGGTTTGATTCCTGCTCTGCCAAAAAGGAATCAGAGGAATTTATTTCTGATGAGAAATTCATTTCTCGATGAGGATCGGATTCCACAATAAGCTCTTGGTCCGTTGCTAAGTAACCAATTAGTTCATAGACGCGTAAAAATATAATCCTTCGGGCCAGCGCTAGGAGAGCTGTTCATCAGCTCAGTGGTCTGGTAAAACAGAGATAAACTTTTGTACGAATACAGTCTCAGTACTAGTAACAATGTACAACTCATTCATATAAACATGAAAATACACACGCACACAAATTTATATAATCTTTACTCATTTTGTGCTGAAATCATGAGAAAACAAATCGTAGAATATTACATAAAAAAGGACGGTTATGGCAGGCAAAATACTTTTACGATTCCAGCTATAATTCCTACGCACTGCAGAATGAAACTATATTTTATGGCAGAGTTAGACCTACCCGAAAAGCAGCCGGCAATTTCATTTCTAATACTATAAAAGCCCATTTAAATCACTGTGGTTTTCGAGCAATGATAACAATAAAATAGATACACATAGCCTTTAAAACTAAATTTTTGTTATAATCAGTTTTGTACATAATTGATTTAAGTATTAATTTACGACGTTAACTTAGTCGTTGTCACTATAATGGGAATATTCGATGATAATAATAATAATAATAATAATAATAATAATAATAATAATAATAATAATAATAATAATAATAATAATAATAATAGTATAATAATAATAATTATAATAGAGTCCTCAGGAAGGCGCCATAACGTCGACTCGTCAGTATATTCCCGAACTGTAATCTAGTACCAGATTTCCCAGAACAAAGCGGGATGCCAAATCTTTAAAAAGTAACAATAGGGTCTTCTTGAAAATCTCATTATGTTTCCCACACCCAAATATAGGTTTAACATTATTTGGCACTTCTTTAAAAGCTAACATAATATTACCCTAACCTAACCTAACCTGACCTAGGGGAATGGCATAAAAACCGAGTCTGGCGCAATTACTAGGGTACGAGTCTATATACCACAAGAAACATAAAGAAGACAAGTGCGACCACAAGCGATCATTGAAGGAATCATCTGCCTATGACTTCGAGAAATTGATCAAGCTCGTTTTATATATAACTGAAATGAAAAACAGATTGATATATTCGTTGGCTATTGCAGAACATGCGCTCGTCAGACTGCAACAAAAATCAGAAATCTTACTTCTATTACTGGATGCTCAGTGTTTCTTCTCATTTATCTCTTATGAAAAATGTTCATATTAGATTTAGTACAGAGACATTCTCACTCACCTTCTCCCCTTCAACTTGAGTTTACATTCTTCAACTTTCTATTCCACGAACTCTGTTGGAATGGAATGGAATATAGAGTTCAGGCCAAAGGTCATTCAGTGCTGGAAAGGAAGATAAGAATATGTAGATTTGAAAGGTATAGCAAGAATAATTGTTAGGAGAGGGTGGTGGATAGCAAGATGGAAGAAAGATAACATGAATGGAGGTACTGTAAAAGGAATGAAAGGGGATACAGCTAGGGGCCAAAGGGACGCTGCAAAGAACCTTTAGTAATGCTTGCAGTACACCCCGTCAGGTTCGCTGACGGCACTACCCCTCTAATGGGATGCACCCTTTTTGTCACCTCTTGCACTTAATTGACTTCAAATTTGGCTGCTGCCATTTCTCATTATCGTTGAGGTTCGGGTGATATTTGGTCAGAAAACCGGGTTTCATTCCGTTAACATATTAGATTCTATCTGCCATTCAGTGAACTTGAAATGCAGTTACCTTTAAAAGGGTTAAAGTCGAAGAGCGTGCAAAGCGTATGGCAGTTTCTTCTGTTTGAGTCATAATAGTAAGAAGTTTTATATGACAATTTATATTATTCAGTCATGCTACATTTAATTTCATTTTTTATTTCCATAATATATTGATCAGCTTAAAAAACATTTGTTAATATGAAAATTCGAATAAATTTTAACAAGTAAAACTCAATCTGCAACAAAATTCCTTGTTTCGTGCAGATTTCATATATTTTCAATATTTTGTTTACTGTAGCAAGGTTGAAATGCTTTGGAATGGGGTTGATGTTTGAAGTGAAGTTAAGCTGAACATGATATAATTCATAAGTCATTGACACCAGCATCGATTTTACTGTAGTCAACCTTATGAATGGAAATATTTATTATTACGAATGAGTATTAAAAATACAGTTGAAAAATTTCTTCCATACTCTCTACTATCTCACAGTTCAGAGTGAACTTTAAAGGATTGGTGAATATCAACTCTATTTCTAAAACAGCTGTATGATAATAAATATTTCCATTCATAAGGTTTACTGCATCAAAATCGATACTGGTGTCAATGATTTATGAATTATGTCATGAGCAAAATAACTCCAATGGCTGCTTCTTCTAATTATTAAATTAAATGTTCAGCACTTCAAGCATCAACTACACAGGAAAAGATTTCGAACTTGATAAAGTAACACGTCCCACTCTGTCTCACTTCTAAAGAATTATTTTGAAAGTTAACATAAAAAAATGTTTCTTCCAAGAAAGAAAAAAATTTGTATTCCATTTAAAGGGAGCGACCTCTGGTTTCACGTACCTCTTCCTGAACACCCATAATTCCATTTTCAATTCATGGATCTCTTCGCTTTCTCATATTCGTGTAACCTCAAAAGTACTGATAACTTCGTTTACATAACTGGTAACCATTCATTCTAGTCCTACTGACTCCCATTAAACCCTTCATTTGTAAAAAATTAATTAATTTAAAAAAAGTAAAAATAATATTCCCAATTTCCTTATTACAGTTAGCTGACCAGCGCAGATCATATGCGCTTTGAGCATAGATTGCATCATTTGAAGAAGACTTGTTGCAATTAAACTGCAAAATGAAATAATGGTATTATCTTGAATATCTTGACATATTCTACAAAGTTCTAAAAAGATTTCCCCAGTTTCAAATGTACTACAAAATATATATTCATATATTTCTGCTGCTGCCGAATTCACTTTCATGACAATCTTTTGTTCCCGTGAGCTCCACTTGCATAAACTTTTTCTAATTGTTTATGAATGTACAAGAAGGAAATCTAGTCCCATTCCTTAATTACAATGGTTTGGTTTCATTATGTTAAGGTTTTGTTCTACAAAGCTTTATTAGATACAATTTGAAATCTTTAACTCTTTCCTCCTCTAAACTAAAATTGCTGTAAAGTGAGCCATCCCTTACTGTGTTACCTAACAGCAGTTTCTGAGAAATGACAAATGACTATCTCCCAGACAGCAAACAAAAGCAAATAACCTTCTCGTCGCTAGAGACTCATAGATGATCATCGTGAGGACAGAATAGAAATTCTTTGTTGTTTTCTGAAGCTGATTATTATATGGAAAAAAAAAAAAATATAAAATCAGAGCGATATATTTTGTAAAGTGATATGGAATATTTTAGCTTGATTCAATAATATAAATTGCAATATAAACTTTACTATTGCCGCTCAAACACACACAAAATGATTGGAACTCTTTACGTGCTTAAACTTCAACCCTTTGAAGGTAAGCAACTAAAAAATAATTAAAGTAAATCTTCTTGATCCATACCAGATACATTATTAATTCTACGACCACGAGCCATGTTTATTTGATTGACTTTTCGGTATATACAGAAATATTATGCTAAATCCCTGAAATTTTAAATGTTTTGCTAATTTTTGAAAATATATTCAAGAAGTTTTAAGTATTGTTTTAATTTTTATATTCAACACATATTTGGTTGAAGAAAAGGAATTTGAAAAATCGAGGAGAAAATTAGTCCGTGACAAAAGCAAAGGTGATGTCACTCCATCAGGTAAGGATCCCAGGCCGTGTCCCCTGTGCCAGGTAAGCTCTGATTTCTGGCCACAGGCAAAGGACTTTGGTGACCATTTCCCCAAACACCAATGGGCTTCAAAAGGACATGGGCAAAACAATCTTGGGGTATGATGGTAACATCCTTCAATTTAGTAATACCAAAAAAAAAAAAAAGAATAATACGCAGTATTTCATTCCACTTGTCCACTCACTCACTCACTCACTGATGCTGGGCTATATCAAGTAATGCACAAGAAAACCACAATTTGGTTTGATATATAATGTCACTTCAAACTGTTAACTATGTACACTTAATATATATATATATATATATATATATATATAATATATATATAGATATATATATATATATATATATATAGCACACACATATATAATATATATATATATATATATAATATATATACACATATATATATATATATATATATATTATATATATATATATATATATAGATATCATATATATAGATATATACATATATATATATATATATAATATATGATATATATATATATACTATATATATATACATATCATAATATATAATATATATATATATATATATATATTATATATCTATATATATATATATATATATATATATATATATTATATATATATATATATATAAAAAAAGGTTCAGGAGGTCCACTGATACTTCACTGAAGGCCAATATTTATATAAAACGTTTCGCACATCAAGTTTGTGCATCTTCAGTCTGTTAAAAAGAGAAATGCATATTATATCTATATATTAAAAAAACAAAACTAAAAATAAGGACTCACAAGAGTATTCATGTTAAAATGCAATAAAAATATAAACAGTTAAAAAAGAGAAGAGAAGAACCACTGAGGTACCAACCAACTAGAGTGGAAGGAAAGCAAGGAATGATTTTTGAGAGAGCCAGGTCCAAGACGTTGACTATGCCAGATGTAGAGGTGAAGCGAGGTGTTGTTATTCAATGGGGGAAACCAGTCTTTTAATTAATGATTCCAAGGTAGTCAGGTGGTCCGGGTCTTTAGTGAACCTATTATCGAGAAGTCCTGTTTCGATACATTTATTTTGCATTTAGCGGCATGATTCTTGATATTAGAAAATTCAGGATTACTAATTCTTTGGCCTGTTCTATAACTGAAACCCATATGGCTGCAATATCTCATCTGCAGTAATCTTCGAGTAAATCCCACGTAAGTTGCAGGGCATCCTGCGCATTTGAATTTATATACAACGTTGGATCTCATAAAGTCCTGCAGACGATCTTTGAAATTAAAAAGTGAGCCAATTTTGCAAGGATTATTTGAAATAAGTTTTAATTTTGAGACAAGGCATTTTCTTGTTCTATTATTTGTGTGAGTCTGAGAGAAAAACTTCGAGTTAGTTATATATGGAATCGATGCATACATTAGTTTCTTTGGGACATCCATTAGCGGAGGAGGTGGTTGGATATAGTTACCTACTAATTTATTAATTATATTATGTACAATGTCTTTGGGATAAGAGTTTTTTTTTTTTTTGAAAAAAGGTTATTCAAAATTCCATTTCGTTATGAAAAATTTGCCAGTTGGACGAGTATTTTCAAAGCTCTATAGACCAGTGTGTATATGGTATTAAGTTTGAAGGTTTTCTGACAAGAACTATAGAAGTATTAGCTCCCCAATCCCGTGAACGTCTTTTTCCGATATACTGCAGTCGTGAATTCTGAATTGACTCTAGTGACAAGGATGTCCAGAAATGGTAATTTGTTTTCCTTTTCTATCTCCATTGTGAATTTTATGTTAGGATGTTGTACGTTAATATGTTCCAAAAATTTTGCTATTTGCCATTGATATCTGAAAAGTGCAAATGTGTCGTCAACATATCTTCTGTAAATACATTGGTTTACAAGAATAGGACAATTATCTAAAAATTCTGTTTTCAAATATGACATAAAAAAAAGTTGGCAAATATTGGCCCAAGTGGCGACCCCCATAGCAACAATCCATTCGACCTGCGAATAGAGTCGTTGATTAAAAATAAACATGGAATCTTGCACAGCAAGTTCAAGAAATTGTTTAAAAAGGGGTTTACTAAAACCATGAAATACAGTGTCATCGCTAATAAAAATCTTATTATTTAAAATAATATCTATGGTTTTGTTCAATGGTACATTCGTAAACAACGATTCCACGTCAAAACTGGCCATTTGGTAGTATCCGTCCTGATGGATAATCTGTTCCTGAAATTGATATCCATTTTTCAAAGTGTTTTCGTTAATGGAATATTCAGTTAATAGTGATACTAAGAATTTGGAGATAGAAAAAGAAGGACTATTGTATGCAGCCATAATGGGTCTAACAGGTGTCTAACATCTTGGACCTGGCTCTCTCAAAAATCATTCCTTGCTTTTCTTCCACTCTAGTTGGTTGGTACCCAGTGGTTCTTCTTTTGTTTTTTAACTGTTTATATTTTTATTGCATTTTAACATGAATACTCTTGTGAATCCTTATTTTTAGTTTTTTATATATGCATTTCTCTTTTAACAGACTGAAGATGCACAAAGTTGATGTGCGAAACGTCTTATAATAAAATTGGCCTTCATGTGAAGTATCAATGGACCTTCTGAACCTTTTATGTCTGCGCTCCTGTATACCTCTTATATATATATATAATATATATATATATATATATATATATATATATATATATATATATATATATATATATATATATATATATATGTTGTTATAGAAACATTGCATATTATATATACATATAATTGTATAGAACATTGTTAACAGTTTAAAATGACATTATAAATTAAACCAACCAAATGTTTGGTTTTCTTGTGCATTACTTGATGTAGCCCAGCATTAGTGAGTGAGTGAGTGGACAGGTGGAATGAAATACTGCGTTAGTATTCTTTTTTTTTTTTTTTTTTTTTTTTGGTATTACTAAATTGAAAGATGTTACCATGATACCCCAAGATTGTTTTGCCATGTCCTTTTGAAGCCCATTGGTGTTTGGGGAAAAAATGGTCATCAAAGTCCTTTGCCTGTGGCCAGAAATCAGAGCTTACCTGGCACAGGGGAGACACGGCCTGGGATCCTTACCTGATGGAGCGACATCACCTTGCTTTTGTCACTGACTCATTTTCTCCTCGATTTTTTAAATTACTTTTCTTCAACCATTAATGTGTTAAACATAAAAATAAATCAATACTTACAAACTTGAATATTATCAAAAATTAGCAAAACAGTTAAAATTTTAGCTGGATTTAGCATAAAAGTTCTGTATATACCGAAAAGTCAATCAAAGAAACATGGCCCGTGATCGTAGAATCATAATGTATCTGGTATGGATCAAGAAGATTTACTTTAATTATTTTTTAGTTGCTTACCTTCAAAAGGGTTGAAGTTTAAGCACGTAAAGAGTTCCAATCATTTTGTTGTGTGTTTGAGCGGCAATAGTAAAGTTTATATTGCAATTTATATTAATGAATCAAGCTAAATATTCCATATCACTTTACAAAATATATAGCTCTGATTTTATAATTTTTTTTTCCATATAATAATCAGCTTCAGAAACAACAAAGAATTTCTATTCTGTCTCACGATGATCATCATGAGTCTCTAGCGACGAGAAGGTTATTTTGCTTTTGTTTGCTGTCTGGGAGATAGTCATTTGTCATTCTCAGAAACTGCTGTTAGGTAACACAGTAAGGGATGGCTCACTTTACAGCAATTTTAGTTTAGAGAGGAGAAAGAGTTAAAGATTTCAAATGTATCTAAATAAAGCTTTGTAGAACAAAACCTTAAGACATAATGAAACCAAACCATTGTAATTAAGTACTGGGACCAGGTTTGCTTCTAGTACATTCATAAACAATTAGAACAGTTTATGCAAGTGAAGCTCACGGGAACAAAAGATTGTCATGTAAGTGAATTTGTAATGAATACATTATCAAATACAGATACTTTCCATATCTGTAAATAAACCCATGACCTAAGGGGTCACTGGTAAGGTAGGAGTGTGATACGTATGTCACAACAGGACAAACTAGACCATGCCATGGGATGCTTGCAGTAGCCTGGTTTGCATTTGCCTGTATCAACAGTATTCATCTCTTGTAAACAGGTCACAGCACCTTCCATGAGAAGCTGGTGACCTATCACCTGTAGAGGAAACACGTGACTTCCGAGTCATATGCCCATGTATCTGTTATTTGTATATGCTGAGATAGCTATTGTCAGCTATCGATGTGACACTCTTTTAAGATCAGTTCTCTCCTCATCTTCCAAGAAGGCAGTCATCTGACTAACCCTTCCTATACTCCTGCGATGAAGGTTATAATAAAGTTGTTGAAGTTGACTCAGGAAGTTTGAGTCATCTCCCCTACTCTGAAGATGAAACAAAATCTACTTGATGTCACTCAGACGAGAAAATGAAAAGGAACCACAATTCTTGCGTATCACAGTCATGAGATCTAACATACAACTGGTCGCCGTCCTATACCATTATAAGTGGTGGACAGCAGACAGTATAAATTCAGGCAGCAGCAAATATATGAATATATATTTTGTAGTACATTTGAAGTTAGGAAATCTTTCTAGAATATGTCAAGGTATTCAAGAATAATACCATTATTTTATTTTGCAGGTTTAATTGCAACAAGTCTTCTCCAAATGATGCAAATCTATGCGCAAAGCGACCGTAATCTACGGTCGGCCAACTTTTCCCTCTCGCTGCCAGGAGATGCTTCGTCTCTCAAAGGTATCGAAGGATACCGTCTTGAGACCTTCGTTATATCCAAAGAGAGTCAGTACACGCAATGTCCATCTTCCTGCTGAGCATCAGTGAAGCTCCTGGTGCTAGACTGCACAGGGAACGCATTGTAGTACTAAGGATTCACAGTACTACTCCAGCTCCCTCTCGTTTAGTGATTGTAAGAACCCGTCATTTTTTCTCCAGGTAAGTTAATCATTAATGGGCAAAGTATTTTGGAATATTGTTCTGAGATCTGTTCTAGTGGTAGGAAAAAGATATTGCATTCTAATTCGTGTGTATCTTAATTACTGGAAAGCTAATCTTTACAGCAATTTGAGCAACAAAAAGATAAGTCTAATAACCCTTTAGTTAGCTTCGCCCAATTTTGTTAATACTGACGAATAAAGACAAAGAGAAAAGCGAAACTAATAAAAACAAAGCTTCCCTTGAGGTAGATATAATAATATTAAAATATTGAAAGAGAAGAAGAATGAAAATATTCCATCTTCTATAAGCCTCTAGAAATATTATCCATCCTGCCTTCATACTGAAAATTCATAAATGAAAAACATGAAATTTTCTGTTGTGAAAATGAGGGAATATGTTGATAACTTTTTTTTTTTTTTTTTTTCTCGTTGCAATAAGTATTCCTCTCACTCGGAAAATAGCTTTCGTTCCAAGAAGATATTTTGCCTGTGAAATGTTCACTTTATGTTAGAAAAGCAAACGTTTATGTTCATAATTTGTGATAAAAAATGCGCTCATAAATTTTTTAATGTTATGCAAGAGCAGCATACTAATTGGAAAATTCTTGCACGTATTGCATTAATGTTCGTTTGTTTGTTTTGTCCATTTTCATAGAACAAAGTGATCCATGTAGATTAGTTATAAAGTTGAAGAAAATTGTATCGTGAATTCCATAGAAAATACTAATTGTACCAAGGAGTTGTCTGGGATTTCTTTGGATTTTTCCAAATTGCAAGGAAAATATGTACATTGACACTCGGGCATATATATATTATATATATATATATATATATATATATATATATATATATTATATATATATATATTATATATATATATATATATATGTATGTATGTATATATATATATATATATATATATATATATATATATAATATATATATATATATAATATATATATATATATATATATATATATATATATATATATATATATATATATATATATAAAGGTTTTGTCATGGAGGAAATTAAATGGCGAAAGAACCAAGAACCTTCGGTCTAACTCGAACCCCTTTACTTAGACACAACTGTTCATACAAAGCAAAAACATAGTAAAAGTAGGCTTAATATCAAACTGATATTACAGGTTAGCATAAGGTCCAATTTCACCTTAGCAGAAAACGAGAAAAACGCCTGAGGGCAAGATTACCAATTTTTATTGGCAGCCACACCTTGGAGGAGCACACACGTGGTCAACAGATGATTCATCCAGAAAACAATACATTTTGAAATTTTACAAAATGTTCCAGAAAATGAGTGACTAAGACGAAAAATAGGATATAAATATAGCGAGCAAGAGAGAGAGAGAGAGAGAGAGAGAGAGAGAGAGAGAGAGAGAGAGATAATAACTATATGCATGTGGGACTAATTAATTATTATTAGTTCATTTATTTTAAGGTCCTTCTTAACATTTTTCAAATATATGGGTTCAAATGATTTAGGTTTTTTTGTGATTTGTATAATTGCTGACTCTAGTAAATTTCTTGAAACATAATCATTAGACCTAGCAATTACAGAGGTATCGCCCCAATTTATACAATGAGATTTTTTCGCTCAGATATCTGGGCTGTTCTCACTGAATATATATGCTGCTTAATACGTACACATAAATATTTACTTGACTGACCGACGTAAAAAGATGGGCAATCCTGACAAGGAATTTTGTAAATGATGTTATTTGTTTCGGGATTATTCTTAATTATCAATATCTTAATGGTATTGTTGTAAGAGAACACTACATTAACATTAAACGATTTAAATATTGATTTATGTTTCAGATCCACAAAAGTAAGGCAAGCTAAGTACATTTTAGGGGTTTCTTTTTCATTACTAACAACACTAAAAACTTTTTGTGAGCTTCTTGATAACATAAATCAGCTATATGGGTTGGGTAGCAGAGATCGTTTCCTATTTTTTCTTTTTATGTATTCTATTTCTTGGTCAAGATATTGTGGACTCGTGATACGCAAAGCACGTAAGAACATAGAAGAAAAAATTGAAATATTAAGATGGTGGCCAGAATAAAAATGTACATATGTTAGATTGTTTGTGGTTTTCTATAAATACTGAATTTACATTGGAAAGATTCTCTATGTATTAATACATCTAGGAAGGGTATAGACATTGT
Source organism: Macrobrachium nipponense (assembly GCF_015104395.2). NCBI lineage: Eukaryota > Metazoa > Arthropoda > Malacostraca > Decapoda > Palaemonidae > Macrobrachium > Macrobrachium nipponense. The sequence continues at coordinate 5,186,044 of NC_087218.1, forward strand.
TTATTTTCAATTTCAACAGTGAATTTTATGGATGACACTAAATTATTCAATTTAGACAATAAATCATTTACATCGATACCAACAGGTAAGACTACCAAGATGTCATCTACATATCTATCATTTTAAGGGACAAGTGTGATATTCGGGAGGTGTTGTCTTTCAATCCATGTATAAGTTTGAAAGGAGAGGTGATAAAGGATTACCCATGGCCATACCAAATATTGTTGGTAATATTCTCCATTAAAAATAAATCTGCAATCACAAATGCACAACTTAATCAATGAAGCTATGTGACTAACGGACATAGAGAATTCATGCAGTACAAGTTCATTACGTTAATCAAATGCCTTTTTCCCATTCAGCTTTTGCTAATCAGTAAATATCAGCGTTTGGACCAAATCTCACTAAGCTGCTGTAACTTAGAGATGGCTTCTCGTTTGTCTAGGAGTCATATGATTCAAATCTCGAAACTGGAATCAAAAATAATTAGTAAATAAATAAATAAAATAGAAAATAAATAAACAAATAACTATAGAAAAAAATAAACATAAAATCAATAAATTCCGTTATTTCAATCTAGTATACCTTGGTCTGTTCTTTTTTAATCTAATCTTACTCGCGTTATACTATTACTGCTTATCCACTTTTGAGCTTCTACTTTCGGTGTTCGTGTTTCCTTCTTCAACTTGGACAGCATCAGGGTCTAGTATTGTCTGCCAACCCAGCCTCTCTTGACCTGTTTATCCTGTGTCTTTCTTTATTCGATGTTTGTTCTGCTCAGTTCATTGTTCGGTTCAGTTTGCTAAAACCAACACATCCCACATTTACTCGGGAAGTCGTTCAGTTCTCGTGATGCTCACCTCAGTGGCTCTTCCCTTTATGCTTTGGGAATTTATTTCATTGTTTCAGTTTCCCGGAGTTCTTCATTTTCTGTTTTTGGAAACGTATATAAATGTCGATTCCTTCAGGGTTTAACGTCACGCATGTCCGGTATGCCCTCGTATTATCTCCTTCAAGACTGACTATAGGTCGACCTTCTCTCGGCCTTCGTATAGAAAAATGAAGGTCAAATAGGAAAGGGTATTTCACATATCATATTTATATGTTATATATCCCATATTAACAAATATGAGAATAGAAATTAAGGTGAAAGTGAAGACATGGCCCCTTTGTGCCATTAAAACTCTAACGGACTAACAAATGGACAGTTCAGTAAACTGCGGTAGTTGAATGTGCAACCAATCATTCCGGAACAAATAATCACTTCATATACTGTAATAAGGATTGCGCAAATACCGGCGATAAACATTCAGTATATTATTCCTTATATAGTTTACTGTAGCCATGAAACTCTTTGATCGAGTGGAGGTTTATTGTAGTAACAATTTCATAAGAAGCATCGAGGTTCTGAATGTTTGTGGAATGGAATACTTCCTAGCTAAGCATGTGTGCATAAGCAACAGATTTCAATGGGACTCAGGAAAATAGTCGATATCAAGTAGTTATGTCGAATCGCCTGCATATGTAATGATAGCTGTAAGAAATAATAGTAGATAGGGTAGCGTAAAAACAGAGAGAGAGAGAGAGAGAGAGAGAGAGAGAGAGAGAGAGAGAGAGAGAGAGAGAGAGAGAGAATAATCAAAGTACAGTGATAATGAGAAAGAAAAGAGAAAGAGAAGGAGAGAGAATAATCAGAATATGTACAGTGAAAATAACGAGAGAGAGAGAGAGAGAGAGAGATGAGAGAGAGAGAGAGAGAGAGAATTGAGCTTTGGTGTGTGAGCCAGAATTTGATCAACAAAACCTTAGTCACAGGAAGTTGAACCATAACACCATCTCAGTTAAAATCTTAAGACTATCATAAAATTTTTGACCTGTGACCTCGCACCAGACTTACGCAGCTTCTATAAAGAATGCAGCTCTACCTCCAGGAGGAGGTATTAACAGCTAAATTATTGACTCCGCCTGGAAAAGGAGGAATTAAACATGTTAACCCACCTAAAAGGGGATGGGGACAAGATAAGCAAAGACCGCCCCACGAATCAAGAATCCAGTTGGGCGGAGAACCAGATCCTACACCGCCTAAGGAGGTGGTGCCGAATTCGAACCGAGGGTGGCTGATTTTCAGAACGACAGAAGAAGCCAGAGAGGACCGGCAGCCGTCGTTCAGAAAAGAAGTAGAAATATTGTCAGGGTCCAAAAAGAGATTTATAAGCTTTGTAGTTGTAACTCTAATTCTTTGCACAGTAAAGCAGCAAACTCTGCCGTTCGTCTCTTTCAAACTTCTCTTGAGAGATTAAGCGGATTAAGATTACTAATCCAGAAACTAACATTAAGAAGAAGCACAAAGTTAAAACATAGAACCACACTGCAGAACTCATCATCAAGAAGCAAGAAGCAGGTAAGCGAACATAACTCGAACACTCTACCTTACAAAAAGGCACCACCATATACTTATATCAGACAATGAGGAATCAAACTATCTTGGTACGTCCAAAGAAAAATACTATTTTCCTTTTATCTAGTACAGGCAAAAAATCAATCAGTGCAGAGAAATAAAGGTCCATATTAATCGGAAACGTACTTTGAAAGGATGGATTGTGTCTGTTCAGGGAGAGAGAGAGAGAGAGAGAGAGAGAGAGAGAGACAGACAGACAGACAGAAAATAACATTAGTCCAGAGTTTAATATTTTCTGGAGCATTAACAGGGATCTTTTAGAGGCACGGGATTTAGCAGGTCCAAAATATAAAACACCGCGGAAGCAAAACCTTGAAATAGAATCAAAACACTTAATGTTAGAGTTAGAGGAAAATGCTTCATAAAGAGCTTCTGTCGGATGATGAAGGACAAATAAATAGCGAAGGAACATCGGGGAATTAACAACTAGGAAAAAGATTGTAGTGTTATGTATAAAAAGAATGTACCTTAAACCCTGTTGACGATGGAAACAAAAAGAAGAAAGCGGGAAGGTAGCTTGTATCAATGGAACCAACGATGAAGCTTGTTTGTAATTAAAGACTATGTATATATGGTAATACATCGTAGATACTGCTTCATATAGGGTTTCAAAGGGACCAATTTTCAAATAAAAATATGGATAGACAGGATATCAGGTCTTTACTTTTATCCAGAATGATTTTTGTTGTAGGTGAAACGTTATAATCAAAAAGGTTCAAAGACAGGTTACGTTCAGGTGCTAACTCACGCGAAACCGCGCACGAGTTCACGTAAGGCTTTCGACAACCTCTCAATTCAGGCGATCAGTAAAAAGGAAGCGAGGGACAGAAACGGAGATAAAAAATATTTGTGGGGGCTCCATAATGCTTTCCAGGCGTTTATTTATTTGTCTGCGCATGTCTGCGCCCACCGTTCATAATAATATCTGAGTTTCTTAGTTTACCTGCAACAGACTTAAAATCCATTTGTATTTAGAATTATAGCAAGGTAGTTCTCTGAAGAGGCGGTGGAAGTGTTTCCAGGCATATTTCTTTGCTTTTTTTATGATGAGATATACAGATGAACAATTTGGAAGATTGTAATGTTATACTCAGGCTGAAATCTCTCTTAAACGAAAACCAGACAAGAAATAATGGATGGAAACCAGAACTGAAGAGATACAACACATTCCATTGTGGGAACGTCTTCACCATACAAGAAATGTGAGATGTGGAATAACCTGCCACCAATCATTGTAAACAGCAACGTGTGGAAGAGTTTGAAAGAAAGCTAGACAAAATCATTAGAACACTGTGAATGAAAAGTAAAAACTGCTCTAGAGATAAGTGAGCACACGATGTCTCCTCTACAGATGGACTAACAAGTCTTTGAAACATGCTACCCTTTTTATCTGTATCTTTGCGCAGCGGTGGTGTCGAAAACTCACACTTTCGCAAATTAAACTTAAAGGTTGATGCGTCCATGTTGTGCAGCGCATTCGGCACATGCCTCGCTCCTGGCTGTTGTCTGGGAGTCATTATTCATTTGGCTAATTAGCGATGACCCAATTAACTTACTTGTTCTGAAGTTAACTGGGGTCACAATATGTTCTGACTTGTATTCGAAATAATTAAATATATATATGTCATATACAAAATAGACTAGTTTAATTACAGCCTAATATATTGTTTTTGATTCTTGTACAAATTTTGATATATAAAGTTCCTCTCAAACATAGAGTAATATCAAATGAGCTATCTGCCACTATAAACCTACATTCGCGCCTACTCTCTCTCTCTCTCTCTCTCTCTCTCTCTCTCTCTCTCTCTCTCTCTCTCTCTCTCTCTCTCTTTCTCTTTAAAACATATATTGACGAAGGTTCTTTTGTATCATTATAGTATCTGTGCCCAGGGAAAATTCCACGTCTTTCAGAACTGAATGAGAATGATACTCGTCCCTTGCGTTGAATTTTGCTGTCACTATAGATTTGAGTTTATTGAGTAAGATAGTGGCCAAGAAATTTCGATTTCTTGCTAGGAACAAAACTTTTGTAAGGCTCTGATGCATCAGTATTCTGGTATTTTTCAGATTCTTAAATTGATGAACGCTTTTTATAGAATAAATCTTCTTTATAGGGAATTACTTAGTCGTTACGCAAATTTTAAACTATTTATTAGACTTCAATACAAGTATTTGTAATCTTACCAACGAAGGGATAGTTCACTGATATCAAATAACAAGTAAGAAATGCACCAAAGTTTCTTCGACGCAATCGAGTTTTCTGTACAGCATATGAGCTGTATGAAACTCTCAGCCATGGCCCATGAAACTTTCACCCGTTGCCCATGAAGCTTTCAGCCATCGCCAAGTTAGGGCCTGTGTTGTTAGCACCTACGGCGGTGACAGACGAACGATTATGACCAAACTTTAACCTTAAATGAAATAAAAAACGACTGAGGCTAGAGAGTTTCAATTTGGTATGTCTGATGATTGG
>NC_087218.1:5195974-5201061 GCF_015104395.2 Macrobrachium nipponense
TAGCTCAATTTTTGATATCTTACGAACAAACTGACACAAAGAGTAAGACATGAATGATAAAAGTCTTCGAAGAATGAAGAACACTGTGGAGAACGATGTGTGGGGCAAATGTTTGCTATAAAACTATTATGTGAGAAGTCTGAAAGTTAATACAAGTTATGCACTTAATTAACACAACTGGGTCTGTAAGATACCAAGGTGGAAGTTGTTAATGATGTATGATAGTATAGAAAGTGATGCAAGAGAAGCATGTCAGAATTTGTGGACAGGGAATCCAGCGTTACTAATAATGATAATAGTTATTCATTCATTATATCAATACCGGTGATCATGGCTTCAGGAAAAGGTGTACTACTGTAAACACCATTCACTTTTTCCATATTGCTGTGAACTATATCCATCTTTTAGCATAATTATGATATGATTATGTGTTTATTGATTTCTCATGATCATTTGTATTTTTTTTCTTCTCATAGTACTTTTTTTCGGTGAAATTGTCATTGTGTCCTATTGAAACTTGCTAAGCAAACTGATGGTCTTTCAAAGCTACTTTTCATGCATAACTGTCATTTAATAATAATGATAATAATGGCTATCTCTACTTATTAGTAGGTTTCTATCTCAAATCAATGTTCAATTATACTTCAGTGAATCAAGTATAAATTCATCTTGAGAAACATTTCTTTACTAAGATTGTTACGGACTGAAAGAAAGCAATTAGCACTGGGATTCTGTTTTAACTTGATCTATTATTTCGTTCCATTTTGAAGGAAATCTGAAAATCTCGTCACTCCAACCACATCAGACAAAACAGTGAAAAGGAACATTTTACTGGACAACCAATTATAGAAAAAAAATGATTGAACTCGAATTGCCAAAAAGAAAACCCATCAATGAAATAAAGGTAGATTTTAAAAAATCTGAAAATAGAGGCCGGTCAATTGCTTCTCTATGTCCACTAATGAAGCGCCCAGTCTCTGTGGCAGAAGCCAATCAACGTTATTTCGGTGAGTCAGAGGAGCAACAGAAAATGTTAAAAGGCTGTCTGCATTCATCACTAATCAGTAAGCTGGGGTCTCTCTCTCTCTCTCTCCGTGAAAAATTTAACTGTACTTAATGAAGGCTCTTCGCCTGGTAAATGGAAAGATTTGGTGAAACATGGCTCTATACAGAATTAGCTATCTAAGTAAATTGTCAAGTGTAAACCTTGCTAATAATTTCATATTATATTATGGACGAAATTTCTGGCGGTTTTAAGGCTACGGGTTTTTACGTCATGTTTCACAAGAAAACTACAGGTCAACCAAACCATTTGCCTAAGTACGAAACCACAGCCATGAGAGAGAACATAAGTCTAGGCTTGTCTTGGTGTAAAGCCTTGCCACGTCCACCTTAGGCTGAACTGTACTTAACGTCATCCTTTGACATTTGGGGGTCTAACATATATCCCCTATTGACAAAAAAACTGGCAGACATCTTGGAAAGCATGAAGGAAGTAGATTCGAGACTCCTTCCCAACTGGCCAGCCGTCAGTTTATAAAACTTATTATAATAAGCCCTTTTTTGGATAGACTTCAAAGTTGGTAACCGACTGGTTTCATAACCTCCAGCTGAGGGGGCTCTCCCCACAAGCCCCCGGGGCACTGCAGTTGGCAGGAAAAAAAATTTATAAACACTAACATTAGTAATCTAACCTATTATATGAATTTATTTTCATGGGTTTAAATAAAAGAATGTCAGATTATATACTGGTTTTTATTTCCTCTTATTAAACAACTGGTCTACAATGCTTAAGTCATCTATGACGTAATTTGGAAAGGATGCCTTACCTGTACTACGTCATAACAATGACGTCACAATACCTAATGCCTGTAACCTTGTGATGTAACAGTCACTTAACATTCCTTAGAAGTCATGAAAAGGTTTCATCTGGCGTCAAGAGTACCTAACGCATGCAACCTTAGTGACGTCTTTCTGGTCACGTCAAAACTATGACATCACAATACCAGTCACCTTACGTACCATGACGTAATCATATCTTTAAATACAGCTTGTGACATCACAGCACACTTCGTGACATAACTATGACGTCATTAAGCGTAATACCTTACGTCACAATATCCTTGCTTACCTTGACTTAACTATGACATCATTGAAACAGACTAATACCTGTGACGTTACAATACCCTTATATATCTTTAGTGACGTATCTATGACATCATTAAATCAGACCAATACTTGTTATGTCACTTGCTCTTGTCAATTAACCAATTTTCAGGTATTAACAACCATATTTGTTTTTGGTTCTTCTTTGGAAACTCAACATTGACCATCCAATGGGGGTCATTTACACCTTAAATTTGGTGGTCCAACCATAACATTGGCACTTAAAAAAAGAGGCACATACCTTCAAAATGGCCTCTGCCACTTAATTTAATTTTACTTCGTGCTGTTCACTATTGCTTTACTCTTACCTGGCACCATCTGACCTTTTAATCACTTAATACTTTTATGTATTGTAAACAGATTACATTTAGTTACCTCAGTAATGTAGATAGTGCTACATTTCTCTCTACCAGTGCATTGTTCTCTTTATACCAGAGGGCACTGCATTCTTCTCTCTCTACCAAAGAACCCCATTTCAACATATATCAGGTCTTGGTACCCAGTCCAATCACCTCATGACCTCTACAGATGACCAGACCCGAAAAAACTGGTCCAAGAGGGCCCCTTGGGTTTTGTCATACTTTTAAAAAGGAATACCATCAATGCAACAGGTGAAACAATAGAAGTCTTACCTGTCAGTCACCCGGTGATTATGACAGAAGGTTCAAATTTGAGATTATTTGGGTAACTTGACAAAAAAGGTCTTCAGAGGGAATGTACAAAGTCAATTCAAAGATGACAAGGTCAAAGACAGCTCCTTTAATTCTCTAACAGAGTAAAAGTAGAAGTCTCAAAGTTCTCTTGTAAAGCTCAAACGTCCCTGAAGGATAGTAATTAACTAATCAGGAGGATGAGAAGCATTAAGTGATTCAATCTTCAACACTGATGTTGCAATCAAGAGTATGAAAGTCACCATTGGTATAATTTGAAATGAAGATGCTTGGAAGGACTGGAATGGACCAACCCTCTGCTTAGTCCTTGACACGTCAGACATAAGGGCGCTCCTTGCCAGAAATTATGCCATCTCAAGGTAACACACTGGGGTTCAAGAGGCCCCTCACCACGTCAAGGTGGTTCCATGTGAAGGGGGACGTACTTCTTGATATGGTGCACACTGAAGGTCTGGCCTACTAGACCAGACACGACGTGGGCAAAACCAAGGGAACCCAAAACCTACCACAAAAGTGTAGGTCAAAGAAATGGTATTGCAAGAACACGTCGTAAGGGCCAACAATGAATAAAGGAGGTCCAGCAAGGTAAAGGTTAGGCCAGCTCCCCAAAAAGAAGTTAAAAGTTCCAAACTCTAGCTGAGAGCAGTTACAGAACCACCATCTGGTTCTAGAATATGAACCTAGTTTCTGAAGAGAAGGAAGACCAGTGGAAGGTGGAGCTGAACGTTACACCCTTTGACCACAGGAGTGGTAAACTCAACTTCCACATGAAATCAGAACCTCTATAATCTTATCAATCCATCTGAAGACACCTCTACTCTGTTGCCTTCTCAAACCATGAGCAGAGAACACTCGAACTACAAGTGTTCATTAAACTTGTTTACACAAAGACCTGCAGTTACACGAATTGTTAACGAATTACAGACAATTCGATAAAACCAGATATGGATGGTTATTTTACACACGTAAAATCTACCTATAGGCACCAGACCACAGGCGAAACGAGGTATGATACTCAAGTGTACAGTGGCTAGTGCCTACACTGCACTTGCCTCAGTTGTGGCACTCTACTTCTAACTTTCAAGTCCATGAGAAGGATAGTTCAAGGCCCAACAATTTTATAATCGGATGGAAAACACACAACGATTTTGCCAATCAACAACAATATGAAGTCCCCTGGTCAACAATGGCCTACAGAAAACCCTACTTTTCATGGTCTACAGGAAAGTTAACCTAGCTACCAAAATCCAAGGAGACTAACACTGTCAAGTCACCCCAAAAGGGTCAAAGTCTTCTACTATTAAAAAAAATTACAATATCACAGCAGGAAAACTTTCTCTTAGAAAAACAAAGCTATAGTACTTTAGTCTTACAGCAAACATCGATATTCAATGATATGAAAACAGAAAAAGAATTCAAATACAAGGAACAAGTAAGCTTCAATGTCTACAACAATGTAAGAAAGCAAGGAACTGAATTATATGCTTAACCTAACTTACAAGAAACAACAAACCAGTGTGGCACAAAGGCTGCAAAGAGCAAAACAATCTGACTTGGTAACAGACGAGAGAATGTTTCACAACAAAGTCTGCAGCATGAAGTGTAGGGCATTACATACGTATAGGAATTCAAGACTTCAGGGCAGAATTCACAAGGAACAAAGTCAGGGAAGGAAATCTGTCACCAACCAGGAAATCTGTAAATCATTACGCCAGGCCTGACTTACACCAGCACTTACAACAGGCTATGTAATTCCAAAAACATCCACTCACTCTCTTTTATCTTTTTGCTTACTTTGATATTAGGGTTTGTTCTGAAAGAGAACAAGATTGAGCAGGATTTACAAACACAATATTTATTTTAAAAAATTAAAATTAAAACAAATTAGCGTCGGTTCCTCCACTGTCATAGCTGGTGCAAAACAGAATTTACTTGGGCTTCTCTATTTAAACAGCTCAGAATAGTTCTAAGATATCTCCAAGTGCTTTGTCATCCACAATTTCTTATTTCTCTTCCTTCTGATTATTCTTGTAGCTGCCCTTCCTTCCTCACTGAAGTTCTCTCCTGGTGCCTGATTATTGAGAAATACATAAATAAGACTGCAGGCAAAGAGATATTGCAGGCAAAGAGATGTATGATATTCAAAGATCTGGATTCTTCTGATATATGGAAATTTACTTTAATATACTTTATGGAAAGCACATAAATAAAAGCTGAAACTTGGCAGAAATCACTAGAAAGGTAATGGCC
>NC_087218.1:5201561-5211561 GCF_015104395.2 Macrobrachium nipponense
CTTGTGTAATGAAGTGTTATTTTTCCATTTTCAGAACGTTTTTCTTTGCAACGGTGGCGCTACAGAAGCAATCGCTCGGTGAGTACCAGTTATTATGTGCATTTAAATTATCCTTTTGGAAGGAATTTAAGTGTGTATTAGTTTTAACTGTTGACTCCCCTCCCCCCAGTGGTGAAATGCTAGGGGTACTTTTTCTCGTTTTTTATCATGGTTTTTTTTTTTCGTTAGTTCTGCATTTCATAAACATACATACACACACACACAACGTAACGCATATATATATATATATATATATATATATATATATATAATATATATATATATATATATATATATATATATATATATAGTATTTGTAACTTTTTTTAATGCCTGTGAAATTAATGGCATTTTCTAAGTCTATTCTTATTTAACTTCGTCCACGAGCTTCTTCTGAAACATTTCTTTCATAACTGTGAGCGCTTCTTATACTTTTTAATTGTCTTTTAGTGTTTTTCTCGTCAGTATCGCAGCTCCTGCAGAATAGAAAGATCTAGTTTTTTTTTTTTTTTTTTGTGCTCTCTCCCTGTATGATCTTCACTTCTTGGAGTATTTGTTGTATAGTCTTGGTGCACAATGTTCAGTTATAGAAAAAGCGCTAAAGTTCGGATTGTGTTTTAATGTTTTCGTTCGTATAGTATTTAAAATCGGGGTGCATGCAATCGTTCGTCTGCTTCGTGTTGTATTCCAGGACTTTATTCACTCCTAGCTCATATATTTTATGAAATTCATTTGCAAACTGTTCAACTCCGGACGCTCTAGCATGACCAAGTCAGTCATTTGGTCATTGTATTGTCACCCTCTTTTTGGAAAGTAGCAAGCATTTTTCTCTTATTCGTATTTGGTCAACTCCCCCCTCCCCCCATAACCTCGTTGGCTCCTTTGATGAATGAGAGAGAGAGAGAGAGAGAGAGAGAGAGAGAGAGGCTTAACGTTTGGGATAGTCAGTCTGTTTCGAAGATTTTGTTCATTTGCATTAAAGGCGACGCGATCTTTAGTTATAATGGTATGTGATGTGTTCCTTTCCTCGGAGGTTATAGGTCATCACCCACTCTCCTTTTTGTCTCCCAACGGCAATTGTACTTTTGGCTACGCGGGCAGGGTTGTTTAATTACTGACATCCCTGAGAAGTCAGAAACTTGCTTCATTTAGAATAAAAATTGCGATTCGCTGCATGTCTGATAAACAGTCAAAGTTCGCATTGACGCCCAGTAGCAGGAATTCGGTGACCTGATTTTATAATATATCGTTTGTGGCGTTTCATCAGTGTTGACAGATATGTATATACTGCACTTTCGACATCCTATTATTTTTTTTTTAGATCGTGTATTTTACATGAAAAAAAGTGGAAGGCATTATTGACGCTTTAGTATAGTTTCTGATATTCTCAAAGGAGGAAAGACACATCATTGTCTCTACTTATGCTATGTCGGTTCATGTAGGATGGAAGGGCCAGTGACACCATTTGCATTTGGTGCAAGATATCGAATGCAATACAAGTTCAAACTGAGTTTATACATCATCTATAGTATCTGGGTGCCTGCAAGTTGAACACTAAATAGGTCTACATGCTTTTGTGTTGCTTTCCTTAGACCCCAGGGACCTTCTCGCAGCTGTAATTATGACTTCGTCGTCGTCGTTGGTGTTTGACCATGCTTATACATGAGCTCCTCTGTATGTCTTGTTTATATGTATATCCATCATCCTCTCTTGTCGGCTTTTCTCACCTTCACTCTCTCTCGTTCTATCTCTCATCTCTCTCTCTCTCATCTCTCTGAGCTTCCTTTGTATGGGAATTCACATTTGAGGAGTATTAGCCCATATTATGTCGAGTCATCTGCATACCAGTACTAATTATCAATTTGTATGCATAGGGTGTTTATATTGGCATGTATATCTTTATGAACGCTCGTTTTTTATGATAATTTTATCTTCGATACTGAAGAACATATTGTTGTATTATGTCATGTATTTCTACACTATGTTACAAGTCCCTAACCGGGAAAAGACTGACTGGCTTCCAGATTCATACTCGAGCTGCTTAATCTTGCATGGGTGATTTCATTCACTTTTTTCACAGTAATTTGTGTACCTGTGTGTGTGTGTGTGTGTGTGTGTGTGTGTGTGGTTTGTATGAAGCTTTCTTAAACGTATTTATTAGTAGGGAGTCCGTTGCTGTTCAGTATGAATGAATTTTGAGTAAGTTTTGGCGCCTGTCACGATTTGAACTGAATCAACCACTCGTATGTATTGAATGCTTTTGGGACATGGCACGTTTGTACTATGCGCATTAATGTGACAATTAGAGGTAACAACTTGTTCATACATAATGAAAATACTATTTGATAAAACATTTTTTTTATGTCATATCTTAGTGAATATATATTTTTTAGCTTCAGCGACAGATAGTTAAGGTCTGTCATTTTCATGAAGCATGAAGTGTTTTAGTGGCGTTCATATAATCACTTGAGCCGACATTTTGGGCGAAAGTAATCTAGTAGTAGGTGGGCGGTTTATTTTTGTGGGTAGGTGGGTAGCCGCCCACCCAGTTAACCTGTTACGTCCAGGCCTAGTGTTTTTGAACTTGAAATGATTTGGCTCATGTTTTTGGGATCATGATTCACACTTAAAAGTGATAACAAACAAAAGTGAACAGTAGTGAATGAGATTAAACTTTATTTAAAGCATGTTTTTTATAATAGACTCACTTGAACAGCTTTTGATAAGGACTATATAAATGATTCTGGACTGTGCTGCAGCAACCTCTTTCTATATCCTTTTGCTGTACCTCCGTTCATATTCTCATTCTTCCATCTCACTTTCCAACCTCTCAGACAGTTGATTCATAGTGCTTCTTCTTCAACTGCGCTGAGGTTTCCTTCCATCTCGCCGGAAACGGACCAAAAACAAGGCACACAAATTGCGTTAGTAGGTGGAGCTCCAAGGTGCCCAATGAGGTAGAACCTCTCTTCTTCACCCCCCCCCCCCCCCCCCCCCCACCTCCCCCACAATCTCCCCACACGTTTCCCAAGGCGGGTGTTGGAGAGGGGGGGGGGGGGTGGAAGGCAGGTGTTGGAGATGGGGGACAAAGTGGTGGCGATGATAGCGATGGCGTTTTGTGTGAGATGAAATCGGTTGAGGCGGGTGGGTTATATGGTTGGGGGGGGAGGGGAGGTGGGGGTGGGATCCCAGTCCTAGAATTTACTCCTACATCAGCGTCTTTGTGTTTCTTCTCACGAACTAACATAAATTGTTAAACGGAATTTTAAATACTGACAATGTAAACAACCAAGTTGGAATTTTAAACGACGTCTTTACATCGTGCCTAAATATTTGTGCTCCGGTTGGAACGAAAGAAATCGTTCGTCCCCCTATTATAGGGGCGCCCTGGATAACAGATGCTATAAATAAAGCGGGACACGAAAGAAAGAGACAGACTGAAAAGTGAGTTAAAAAATCCAACTTTTAACATCTCTCTGAGAGAAAAACATAAAGACCTGAAGAAGAGAGTCAATTCAAAGTTAGCTGGAAGCCGTAAGCAGTATTACAAAAGCGAATATCAGAAAGCTAAAGGCAACGTTTCTGCTACTTGGAAAATAAAAAAAATATGCTATTTAATGGACAAAAAACAGATAAGAGCTCTATGCCATTGCCAGCAGTAACTGATGTACACTCTAAGGCTGAAAAATTCAATGATTTTTTCGCTGAGGTCGGGAAAAAAAACTTTCGAAAAAACCCAAGAGGAAATTAGGAAATATAATATTCCAGTTAGAGAATGAGATATTTATAAGCCTACTCCTGTTGATTGTAATACTGTCATTTTAATTATAAAAATCCTAAAAACACAAATGCCTTTGGATCTGACGGGATTAGCTTGCGTTTCATTAAGGATGGGTTATACATTATTGCATTTTACCTTATAGCTATAATTAACACATCTATAGCCACTAAACAGTATCCGGAGATATGGAAAAATCCCCATGTAATTCCTGTTTATAAGAGTGGAAGACGTCTCCAATTATCGTCCTATATCTTTGCTACTGATATTGTCAAAAGTTCTGGAAAAAATCATTGCTATTCAATTAACTGATTTTCTAGAGACAAATGGTCTAATCTCACAAAGTCAACACGACTTCAGACCAAAATTATCAACTGAAACGGCTCTATTAAAGATACCAGATAAGAATTATAATAACATGGATAATAAAAAGTCTCACTGCTCCTTTTACTTGACCTCTCAAAAGCCTTCGACAGCGTGAATCACAATATATTATTTGATAAATGTACATCACTGAATATAGATACACTCTGCAATTACTTACATAACAGATCCCAGTCAGTTAGAATGGGCCAAATTGTGTCTTCTCAAAAAATTGTAGTTTGGTGTACCCCAGGGCTCTATTCTTGGCCCAATACTCATTGTAATATATGTCAATGATCTGGTAAAATCACTACCCGGCTGTTTCGTCATCCAATACGCCGACGACACCCAGATCTTAATTGAAAGAAATGTAAATGAAATAGACGAACTAATTCATAGGGCAGAATACATACTAAAGAAGGCCAAATACTACTTCTTAACTAATGGTTTGCTTCTTAATAAAAAAAAAAAAAAAACACAATTCATTTTAATAGGTTCCCGACAATATATATCATAAATTGGAGACAATGTGCGAATAGATTTTAATGGAAATATGATAAAACCCATGAAAGCTGTAAAAAATCCAGGTGTTTATTTTGACAGATATATGACGTTTGAAACGCATATAGATGAAATTTATAAGAAAGTGATGGGTACTTTAATTTATTTAAATAGAGTAAAAGATTCATTTGATTCTTCTACGCGTAAAATAGTTGTTCAGTCGCTGGCTATGAGTATAATCAACTACTGTTTAAGAATTTGGGGAGTAACTGGCCCTACACAAATGAAAAGGTTTCAAAAACTTCAAAACTTTGCCGCCCGAGTGGCTATTGGTAATGTAAAAAAACATGACCATATATCCCCTTACCTCAAAAAATTAGAACGGTTAAAGATAAAAGACAAATATACCATAGATGTTTGTAATCTGGTATTTAAAACAACACGAAAAATAACTCCTGAATGGTTATATAATTTTCCAACAGTACACACAGTTAATGGGGTTTCTACTCGACAGCAGGAAAATCTGGATGTAGAAAGGGCGAAAACAGAGAGAGGCTCCCGGAGCCAGTTTAGTATTCGAGGCCCAGTATTAGACAATAAAGTACCTGACACAATTAAACAAAAATCATCTCGCGCCGCTTTTAATGTACACTTGAAGAAACTAATTTTAAATGGTTCCGATTAGTGTAAGTTTTACTGAAGGCTATGCTTAATTGTCATATTAAAAGTGCTTTTGAAGGCGCTACTGTCCTTTTATAGATATTGGAGTTAGTTTTAGTTAATACTTATTGATAAGATGGCTTTTATTTACAAATTAAGATATCCTTAGTCCTTTATAATCTGGTATGCTTATTTGTTTTACTTTGTGTTATTTTAATACTATTTGTACATGACTTGTTTTTAACACAAATTATGTGGTCTATGAGAATGTATTTTAATATTCAAGAAGAATAATTATTACTCATTATATTTTGAGTAAATACTCTCTAATTTTATGATATTCTTTTATTATTGATGAATTTTATTAATTGCTAAAGTTTTAGTCGATTTTGTTGAATCTTAAGCAAATTTTTGTATGCCTAAAATAACAAATATTTTAACTATTTGTAAGATGATTTTACTAATCGTAGTTTTATATTTTATGAATACCCAATGTAAATATTGGAAATAAAGAATTATCATTATTATTATTATTATTATTATTACTCTCTCTCTCTCTCTCTCTCTCTCTGTGTGATTTTGCTCCCTTTAGACGACGATCATTTTGTTTATTGATCAGCGAGACCTTTCGCGTCGCTTTAATCACGCAAGGCCACGCATCAAGTTGGCGTGGTCGGTTGGTCTTGGCGTCCCACCTCGATGACCGCGAGCTCAGTTTCTCGTCCATTCCCATTGAGGGGTGGATCAGAGATTGTATTCCTGGTGATAGAAGTTTACTCTCGACGTGGTTCGGAAGTCACGTAAAGTCGTTGGTTCCGTTGCTGAATTACCACTGGTTCCATGGAACATAGAAACACCATACAAACAAACGAAGGACGTTCCAACTGTAGTTTCTGAGATATCAAGAAAAACCTCATGTTCCATTACCCCCTTTTGAAAAGAGGATATAATACATTATTAGATTTATTACGTGTGAGACCTTTGTCCTTCCAGTAATGACGTGATTCTTTTATAAAAATGTGAACTATTATTACACGATAGAATTATATCTTTTCGTTTCTCGATGCCTTTGACTTTTTTGAAAGATATCTTTTACTCTTGCTCAGTTTGTAGCTAGGTGAGAGAGAGAGAGAGAGAGAGAGAGAGAGAGAGAGAGAGAGAGAGAGAGAGAGAGAGAGAGAGAGAGAATAATATCCCCATGGATCGAAATTTAGAAGATATAGGATCTTGGCTAGAATGTATATCAGTTAAGGTCTTTTAGTTTTGTTGTTTACGGAAAGCAATTAATTATTTTTTGTACACTTTTTACTGCATCTTCGAAATTGTGGTGACTTCGTTTTTTTTCGTATAGCGATGAAGAATACTTTATACTAATATCCTTCATTTTTTTCCAAAGTAATTAATTGAGACGCAAAAAAAACATACATCTCTCACAGAAAAGGAAATACATAAAAAAAGACAGGCCTTTGAAAGTGAGGTACTTTGAATTCACCTTACGTCTCGGTTAATAATCACACGACTCGTGTGAATGAAATAAGAACAGTAATGACGATCTGAGCTTTCTCCGGGAAGATGATCATCTTATACGAGAGCCTTTTTAATTAAGGGTTATCCTTTATCGATTTCTTGCCTCACTTAGGTCTCTCCTGAAGCTCAATCTTTTCTTCCCCTGTAGGGGGTAGTGCCGTCAGTGTACCTCATGCGGTGTAATGTAAGCATTATTTAAGGTTCTTTGCAGCGTCCCTTCGGCCCCTAGCTGCAACCCCTTTCATTCCTCTTACTGTACCTCCATACATATTCTTTCTTCCATCTTACTGTCCACCCTTTCGTAACAGTTGATTCATAATGCAACTGCTTTGAGGGTTTCTTCCTGTTAATCCTTCAAACCTTGTCACTGTCAATTTCCGTTTCAGCTCTGAATGGCCTTAGTTGCCCCAGCTCTTGGCATGGATGCCCACAAAGTCTAATCTATAAATCAATCATCAAACCTTTTCTTAATGTGATTAGTCTGACATCTGGTGACCTTTGATCGTGTCAAAAACAGCCCCTCAAGGGGGAGGATCTCATGCCCTAGAGTGAGTGAGTTAGGTTTGCAGCGCCCTGGGAATTGGACCATTGATCGAGATCTGGAGGAATGGGAACGTGTAATACAGTAGCTGTTGTTATGATTACTTATAAGTAGCTTTTTAAAGATCCACCAAGTCCTCGATAGTTCTGAAACTGGTCGAAGTAATTCTACCAAAGACTTAAAGAAAACAAGAATTGCGCTAAGTTTCTTCGGCGCAATCGAGCTTTCTGTACAGTTTATAATAAAGGCCACCGAAAATAAATCTATCTTTCGGTATGATGCTGTATGAACCTTGCCCCATGAAACTTTACCCACGGCCCGATGGTGGCCTCTCCTAAATCGTTGCCAGACGCACGATTATATCTAACTTTAACCTTTAATGAGTTAAAAGCTACAAAGGTTAGAGGGCTGCAATTTGGTATGTTTGATGATTGGAGGGTGGATGATAAACATACCAATTTGCAGCCCTCTAGCCTCAGTAGTTTTCGAGATCTGAGGGCGGACAGAAAATGTGCAGACGGACAGACAAAGCCATCTCAATAGTTTCATTTTACAGAAAACTAAAAGCATTGTTATTTGAGAAAGGTTGTCAGAACTAATTTCAAATTAAATAACGTGGATTTTCCTTATACTAATATAATTTATACTTGCTGTAAACGAAAGCAAGTGATTGTGAGTTACTTACGGGTTAATATCGTATTTTTATATATTACGACAACAAGAGATTACTGCAATAACACAGACAAACTTATCGAGATCTGACGAGTATCTAGCTAAGGGCCGAGTTGATGAAGACTAACTGTGTCTGTATTTTTGTCATCTTCCTTTCATTTTAATCTCTCATTATCTCACATTCTCGGAGATGAACTATTAAAGTACGAATTAAACGCTCCTGAAATGGTGATCGAATTATATTAACTGTTTTAGGTAACTATCGATTCTGGCAGAAATTTGTTTTGAAATTTGAAAATTGAGTCGAAACAGAAGACTCATGATGATTTCTCTTCACCAGATTAACTTGCAACTGTTTTCTTGGTGGAGAATGGCCCATTTGGTGCTTCGATTAGAATGAAAATACAATGCTTTTGTACAAAGAATTTTTTTTTAAGTCATTTTTTTTTATTTGAAATTCATGCAAGAATAAAATATCAGTAGGGCGTTATTGTTTCTCATGGATCTGAAATCAGTCCATATACAATAAACAAAAACAAAAAAATGTGATTTGCATATACTTGTATTCAATGCCATAATTTGACATTCACAAATGAATTGCATCATCGTTAGAGAGAGAGAGAGAGAATAGTGTTGTATGCCTAGCGTTTTGTAACGTAGGAAGGGATTCCCTTTAATAACTTTTTAATAAGTTTGGGACGACAACAATCTTTTTCTTATCTTGAACAAACCCAGTACAAGTTTTGGAGGCTGTCATACGGGAACTTCTTTCCTTCCTCCCTTTTTTCCTCAGGTTTGGTTGTAATCACTCTTGATTATAAGGTTGGAGACAGTTGTGCCTTTTTCCTTTTGTATAATCTTCTTTTTACCTGGAAAAATTCACATAATATACACCGACTTTCCAAGTGTTTGTTTGATATTACAAATTACCTGATGTTCCATAGTTATTCTGATACTGGAACTGAGAGTCTTACGTGCTCGTTGTGGTAAAATTTCAAACTGTGTCTAGGAGGTAGCGAAAGGTTTATTTTAGCTAGTCGTGTATTTACTTTCTTGCATATGCATATTAATACTCACATGAAGTATACATACATACCTATATATGTATATGTATATATATATATGTACCATATGCATAGATAGATAGATAGATAACTGGATAGACAATTTTTTTAGATATATTCCTTAACGGAAGGATTGCTATATGACCAGATCGAGTGAGATAGTATATTATTCCCCTGCATCCTTGGAAAAAAAAAATTTAAAAAAAAAAAGCAAAAGCGTATCGTGATAATCACAGGCCTTGGGAAAGAGTTTGGCTGGGGCTTATTGGAGCTCGGAAATTGAGAGGCTTAAAGGAGAGTGGATATGGAAATTGACGGCCACTGGGTTTGTGTGTCAGGCCAGCGGTCATTGTCAGTCCCGGAGGAATCGGTCATCGGGTTGCCCGGGCTAAGTGAATGATAAAATTTGGCAATGCAGATCTAGGCCCTTCCTGCAAATATTGGTTATGGGTGGGAATGCATTGCCTTTTGACTGAAATGCATGGTGTGCTAATGATTGCGCATATGAATGCATGCAAGATTTGTATGAAAGGAATATGGTCAGTGCTATATACGTATTTGTGAGTCCGTGCTCACGCATGTTTGTGTATTTATGTATGAGAGAGAGAGAGAGGACGCATTCTTTTGTGTTTAATCACTAAGACATCAAAATAGGCGGTATTTTCAAAGTAAGCCTGTGTCACAGTGAACATTATTCTCCATGGTAACTAGTAAGTGAGCGATGTGCGATGGTGTAGTACCGCGCCATGAAATTGTGATGAATTTGAGCGGAGCTTGTTGGCATTGTGTGTGAGTGAAGCAGTTTTCAAATTCTGGTGTCTTTTTTCTGATGGCCTTTATTTCAACTCTGGATAG
>NC_087218.1:5219115-5229115 GCF_015104395.2 Macrobrachium nipponense
ATATAAAATCAATGTATACGTCGTATCTAAACCATGGGCGCAGGTTTCGAATTCCTGTAGGACTAGACGTCATATATAATAATTATTATTCCCGAGGGTGAGTCAGTACGGTATTAAATGACATCTGTGCTTTAGTCATGAGTATAAAAATGTTACCAGTGAATAAATAACAATTCATTCTTTCCTTTTTCCCTTTAGATACTTTTTGTGAGTTTTGGGAGGAGGGAAGAATAGGATACTAATGGTGCTGTATAGTTCTACATTTGGTATTATTTGTGTTAAGTAACTAGGCGTTGCTAAGATCTCTCTCTCTCTCTCTCTCTCTCTCTCTCTCTCTCTCTCTCTCTCTCTCTCTCTCCTTAGAGCTTCCTTTGTATGGGAATTCATATTTGAGGGGTATTAGCCCATATTATGTCTAGTCGCCTGCAAACCAGTACTAATTATCAATTTGTATACATAGCGTGTTTATATTGGCATGTATTATGTATATCTTTATGAACGCTCGTTTTTTATGATAATTTTATCTTCGATACTGAAGAATATATTGTTGTATTATGTCATGTATTTCTACACTATGTTACAAGTCCCTAACCGGGAAAAGACTGACTGGCTTCCAGATTCATACTCGAGCTGCTTAATCTTGCATGGGTGATTTCATTCACTCTTTTCACAGTAATTTGTGTACCTGTGTGGGTGTGTGTGTGTGTGTGTGGTGTTTGTATGAAGCTTTCTCAAACTTATTTATTAGTAGGGAGTCCATTGCTGTTCAGTATGAATGAATTTTGAGTAAGTTTTGGCGCCTGTCACGATTTGAACTGAATCAGCCATTCATATATATTGAATGCTTTTGGGACATGGCACGTTTGTACTATGCGCATTAATGTGACAATTAGAGGTAACAACTTGTTCATACATAATGAAAATACTATTTGATAAAACAATTTTTTTTTGTCATATCTTAGTGAATATATTTTTTTTTAGCTTCAGCAACAGATAGTTAAGGTCTGTCATTTTCATGAAACATGAAGTGTTTTAGTGGCGTTCATATAATCACATCGAGCAGACATTTTGGGCGAAAGTAATCTAGTAGTAGGTGGGCGGTTTATTTTTGTGGGTAGGTGGGTAGCCGCCCACCCAGTTAACCTGTTACGTCCAGGCCTACTATGAGATTCAGGGCCTCTGTAACACGGAGTTGGTAATTACCAAAAACATGGTAGACAAGCTTGATTTGATAACTGCTATATCCAATGTCAAGCAATTTTTATTTATTGGCCATCTATCTATTTACTGAAAAAAAAAAGCCGGTACCGTATATTGGCTTTAAACCTTCACCAATAATTATCGTCAGAATGGTGACTTCATGAGGCTCCACCCACTTTCGCCTCGTTATAATTCAGGATAACACTGAAGGCTACCATGGGCATTGTTGGATTAGAAAATTTAACTTCTGGCTATAAAAAAAACAAATAATTTCTCGAGTAGTTGTAAGAAGTGCTAAATGATCCTCAAGGATCCCAGCAGTTGGTCTAAACGTTTAATTCATGTATATTACTGCTATACTGTTGTGGCACTACTGCTACAGTAGTATTACTACGCTAGCACTGATACCCCACCCACATCTATGTATCGTTCCGCCATTCATAAAGTCTTTGGGTTTCAGAGCCGATGGCATTTCTGTCTGGTGGATGGGCGGGGCAACATTTAGTCAAAAAGTGTTTGTTTACCTTGCTTACGTAATGAATGTTTTTCGACTCTTGGCCCGTAATCATTGGCCATGGCGTCGGCTAGATCATTTTTACTCTATAAAAATTAAAACTTTTGGGTTTAGGTTATTGATAATGCGGACAAAATTTGTGTGTGGTTGTAAAATATACATATGTCAACTTTCAGCTACATCCGATGCTTTGACAAGGAGCAAAGTCCTTAAAACCGTGTTACAGAGACCCTGAATCTCATAGTAGTGTTTTTGAACTTGAAATGATTTGGTTCATGTTTTTGGGAATATTCTTCTTCCGTTTTTATTTTCACGGTTGATATGATTAATTACTTCGTGAAACTATATAGCATACATACTTACACACACACTCACGCTTATACACATGCATACACACCCTTGAAACAGGTAATACACAACACCCTTGCATACACACCCTTGAACACAGGTATACACACACATGCATATACACACACGCACTTGAACACATGTTTACACACACTTACACACATGTATACTCAGATGCATACACACACTTACACACATATGCATACACACTTGAACACATGCATACACACACTTACATACACACGCACCCTTGAACACATGTTTACACACACATGCATACACACATGCATTCACACACATACATACACACAATTACACTCATGTATATTCACATATGCATACACATACTTACACAAACATGCATTCACACACTTAACACCTATGAACACACGTATACACACACAATCATGCATACACACCCAATCATGCATACACACCCTTGAACACACACGGCCTCATAGAGTCTTTTATTCATTTATTTTTTATTATGTCTTATTTTTTTCAGTTAGACGAATATTTGGATATAACCATTAGAGAGAGAGAGAGAGAGAGATCAATTGTATTTTTGTTTTGACTTTTAGGGCGTTCACATACTCGAGTCTCTCTCTCTCTCTCTCTCTCTCTCTCTCTCTCTCTCTCTCCGTACATGTAAAATTACCAGCTCGTGTTGTCTGAAACCCTCTCTCATGTTATGAATTTGGTCACAAAAGTAGATTATGTGAACAAAACCCCAACTACTAGGATCTTGGCCAGGAAGATGGTGCCGACAGGAAGGTTTCTAGATTCAGTGATATGTTAACGGTAGTCCATATTAATGCCCAATCCTTGTTGAGTCATAAACTTGAAATAGAACTTATGTTAAACGAACAAAACATTGATATTCTATGTGCTAGCGAAACATGGTTATACACTAATATAAGAGAAGCATTTATAAAATTCCCTTGTATAATGTCTACCGTCAGGATCACGGTCGGTGTGGAGGGGTAGAGGGGTATGTATATTTGTCAGGAACTATTTGAAAGTCACCGAAATGAATTTAACGATCGAAAAATGTGAGGTGTAGAAGACAAGTGGATCTCGATCCAATATCGCAAGTTTCCTTCTGTTATTGTAGGATGCGTAGCTATATCGCCATCCCAAAGCACCGGCAACCTCTTTGGATTATATCTCCGATATTTTTAAAGAAATTATTTTACGAAATAAGCATACATTTATTTATGGGGATTTTAATGATGATCTGCTAAAGACCGAGAATAAAATGTATAAACTAATTAAAAAACTAAATTTCGATCAGATAGTAAACAAACCTACTAGAATTACTCCTGCATCAACGTCTTAATTGATCTCGTCATAACAAATGCTAAACATATGATAACAAATATTGATATTATACCAAGCTTGGTGGCAGATCACGAGACAATCCTAACTCATTTGAATATTCGTAAGCCAAAAAAGAAACCTATTTTAAAAACTTATATGTTTGCAAAATTATTCTCCAGACTTTCTTTGTGATCTCCTCACGAATAACGTAAATATATTAAATGGTATTTTAAATGCAGACAATGTAAACAACCAAGTTGGAACTTTAAACGACGTCTTTACATCGTGTCTAAACATTTGTGCTCCGGTTGTAACGAAAGAAATCGTTCGTCCCCCGATTATAGGGGCGCCCTGGATAACAGATGCTATAAATAAAGCGGGACACGAAAGAAAGAGACAGACTGAAAAGTGAGTTAAAAAATCCAACTTTGAACATCTCTGAGAGAAAAACATAAAGACCTGAAGAAGAGAGTCAATTCAAAGTTAGCTGGAAGCCGTAAGCAGTATTACAAAAGCGAATATCAGAAAGCTAAAGGCAATGTTTCTGCTACTTGGAAAATAACAAAAATATGCTATTTAATGGACAACAAACAGATAGGAGCTCTATGCCATTGCCAGCAGTAACTGATGTACACTCTAAGGCTGAAAAATTCAATGATTTCGCTGAGGTCGGGAAAAAACTTTCGGAAAAACCCAAGAGGAAATTAGGAAATGTAATATCTCTACTGAAACAGTACGTAATATTCCACTTAGAGAATGAGATAGTTATAAGCCTACTCCTGTTGATTTTAATACTGTCATTTTAATTATAAAAATCCTAAAAACACAAATGCCTTTGGATCTGACGGGATTAGCTTGCATTTCATTAGGGATGGGTTATACATTATTGCATTTTACCTTATAGCTATAATTAACACATCTATAGCCACTAAACAGTATCCGGAGATATGGAAAAATCCCCACGTAATTTCTGTTTTTAAGAGTGGAAGACGTCTCCAATTATCGTCCTATATCTTTGCTACGAATATTGTCAAAAGTTCTGGAAAAAAATCATTGCTATTCAATTAACTGATTTTCTAGAGACAAATGGTCTAATCTCACAAAGCTAACACGACTTCAGACCAAAATTATCAACTGAAACGGCTCTATTGAAGATATCAGATAAGAATTATAATGACATGGATAATAAAAAGTGTCACTGCTCCTTTTACTTGACCTCTCAAAAGCCTTCGACAGCGTGAATCACAATATATTATTTGATAAATGTACATCACTGAATATAGATACACTCTGGTTTATGAATTACTTACATAACAGATCCCAGTCAGTTAGAATGGGTCAAATTGTGTCTTCTCAAAAAATTGTAGAGTTTGGTGTACCCCAGGGCTCTATTCTTGGCCCAATACTCACTGTAATATATGTCAATGATCTGGTAAAATCAGTACCCGGCTGTTTCGTCATCCAATACGCCGACGACACCCAGATCTTAATTGAAAGAAATGTAAATGAAATAGACGAACTAATTCATAGGGCAGAATACATACTAAAGAAGGCCAAATACTACTTCTTAACTGTAATGGTTTGCTTCTTAATGAGAAAAAAAAAAAAAAAAAAAATGTCATTTTAATAGGTTCCCGACAATATATATCAGAAATTGGAGACAATGTGCGAATAGATTTTAATGGAAATATGATAAAAACCCATGAAAGCTGAAACAAATCTAGGGGTTTATTTGACAGATATATGACGTTTGAAACGCATATAGATGACATTTATAAGAAAGTGATGGGTACTTTAATTTATTTAAATAGAGTAAAAGATTCATTTGATTCTTCTACGCGTAAAATAGTTGTTCAGTCGCTGGCTATGAGTATAATCAACTACTGATTAAGAATTTGGGGAGTAACTGGCCCTACACAAATGAAAAGGTTTCAAAAACTTCAAAACTTTGCCGCCCGAGTGGCTGTTGGTAATGTAAAAAAACATGACCACATACCCCCTTACCTCAAAAAAATAGAATGGTTAAAGATAAAAGACAAATATACCATAGATGTCTGTAATCTGGTATTTAAAACAACACGAAAAATAACTCCTGAATGGTTATATAATTTTCCAACAGTACACACAGTTAATGGGGTTTCTACTCGACAGCAGGAAAATCTGGATGTAGAAAGGGCGAAAACAGAGAGAGGCTCCCGGAGCCAGTTTAGTATTCGAGGCCCAACATTATACAATAAAGTACCCGACACAATTAAACAAAAATCATCTCGCGCTGCTTTTAATGTACACTTGAAGAAACTAATTTTAAATGGTTCCGATTAGTGTAAGTTTTACTGAGCGTTATGCTTGTCATATTAAAAGTGCTTTTGAAGGCGCTACTGTACTTTATAGATATTGGAGTTAGTTTTAGGTAATACTTATTGATAAGATGGCTTTTATTTACAAATTAAGATATCCTTAGTCCTTTATAATCTGGTATGCTTATTTGTTTTACTTTGTGTTATTTTAATACTATTTGTACATGACTTGTTTTTAACACAACTTATGTGGTCTATGACAATGTATTTTAATATTCAAGAAGAATAAATATTACTCATTATATTTTGAGTAAATACTCTCTAATTTTATGATATTCTTTTATTATTGATGAATTTTATTAATTACTAAAGTTTTAGTCGATTTGTTGAATCTTAAGCAAACTTTTGTATGTCTAAAATAACATATTTTAACTATTTGTAAGATGATTTTACTAATCGTAGTTTTATATTTTATGAATACCCAATGTAAATATTGGAAATAAAGAATTATTATT
This sequence comes from Macrobrachium nipponense, assembly GCF_015104395.2. Lineage (NCBI taxonomy): Eukaryota > Metazoa > Arthropoda > Malacostraca > Decapoda > Palaemonidae > Macrobrachium > Macrobrachium nipponense. The sequence goes on from NC_087218.1 coordinate 5,225,310, forward strand.
ATTATTATTATTATTATTATTATTATTATTATTATTATTACTCTCTCTCTCTCTCTCTCTCTCTCTCTCTCTCTCTCTCTCTCTCTCTCTCTCTCTCTGTGATTTTGCTCCCTTTAGACGACGATCATTTGTTATTGATCAGCGAGACCTTTCTCGTCGCTCTATCACGAAGGAGCGCATCAGTGGCGTGGTCGGTTTGGTCCTGGTGTCCCACCTCGATGACCGCGAGTTCAGTTCTCGGCCATTCCATTGAGGGGTCAGAGATGTGTATTCCTGGTGATAGAAGTTCACTCTCGACGTGGTTCGGAAGTCACGTAAAGCCGTTGGTTCCGTTGCTGAATTACCACTGGTTCCATGGAACGTAGAAACACCATACAAACAAACAAACAAACAAACAAACGAAGGACGTTCCAACTGTAGTTTCTGAGATGTCAAGAAAAACCTCATGTTAGTAACCCTTTTGAAAAGAGGATATAATACATTATTAGATTTATTACGTGTGAGACCTTTGTCCTTCCAGTAATGACGTGATTCTTTTTTTAAAATGTGTAATATTATTACACGATAGAATTATATCTTTTCGTTTCTCGATGCCTTTGACTTTTTTGAAAGATATCTTTTACTCCTGCTCAGTTTGTAGCTAGGTGAGAGAGAGAGAGAGAGAGATGAGATGAGAGAGAGAAAGAGAGAGAGAGAGAGCGAGAGAGAGAGAGAGGAGAGACAGAGGAAGAGAGAGAGACAGAGAGATAGAGAGAGAATAATATCCCCATGGATCGAAATTTAGAAGATGTAGGATCTTGGCTAGAATGTATATCAGTTAAGGTCTTTTAGTTTTGTTGTTTACGGAAAGCAATTAATTATTATAGTACACTTTTTACCGCATCTTCGAAATTGTGGTGACTTCGTATTTTTTCGTATAGCGATGAAGAATACTTTATACTAATATCCTTCATTTTACCAAAGTAATTAATTGAGATGAAAAAAAACATACATCTCTCACGGAAAAGGAAATACATAAAAAGAGACAGGCCTTTGAAAGTGAGGTACTTTGAATTCACCTTACGTCTCAGTTAATAATCACACGACTCGTGTGAATGAAATAGACAGTAATGACGATCTGAGTTTCTCCGGGAAGATGATCATCTTATAACGAGAGCCTTTTTAATTAAGGGTTATCCTTTATCGATTTCTTGCCTCACTTACGCTCTCCTGAAGCTCAATCTTTTCTTTTCCTGTAAGTTTGTAGTGCCGTCAGTGCACCTCATGCGGTGTAATGTAAGCATCATTTAAGGTTCTTTGCAGCGTCCCTTCGGCCCCTAGCTGCAACCCCTTTCATTCCTCTTACTGTACCTCCATACATATTCTTTCTTCCATCTTACTGTCCACCCTCTCGTAAACAGGTTGATTCATAATGCAACTGCTTTGAGGGTTCCTTCCTGTTAATCCTTCAAACCTTGTCACTGTCAATTTCCGTTTCAGCGCTGAATGGCCTTAGTTGCCCCAGCTCTTGGCATGGATGCCACAAGTCTGTTTATAAATCAATTAGTCACATTTTCTTAATGGGATTAAGTCTGACATCTGGTGACCTTTGATCGTGTCAAAAACAGCCCCTCAAGGGCGGGATCTCATGCCCTAGAGTGAGTGAGTTGGGTTTGCAGCGCCCTGGCAATTGGATCATTGATCGAGATCTGGAGGAATGGGAACGTGTAATACAGTAGCTGTTGTTATGATTACTTATAAGTAGCTTTTTAAAGATCCACCAAGTCCTCGAAAGTTCTGAAACTGGTCGAAGTAATTCTACCAAACACTTAAACAAAACAAGAAATGCGCTAAGTTTCTTCGGCGCAATCGAGTTTTCTGGACAGCTTATAATAAAGGCCACCGAAAATAGATCTATCTTTCGGTATAATGCTGTATGAACCTTGCCCCATGAAACTTTACCCACGGCCCGATGGTGGCCTGTCCTAAATCGTTGCCAGACGCACGATTATATCTAACGTTAACCTTAAATAAGTTAAAAGCTACAAAGGTTAGAGGGCTGCAATTTGGTATGTTTGATGATTGGAGGGTGGATGATGAACATACCAATTTGCAGCCCTCTAGCCTCAGTAGTTTTCTAGATCTGAGGGCGGACAGGAAAAGTGCGGACGGACAGACAAAGCCAACTCAATAGTTTCCTTTTACAGAAAACTAAAAGCATTTGTTATTTGAGAAAGCTTGTTAGAACTAATTTCAAATTAAATAACGTGAATTTCCTAATACTAATATAATTTATACTTGCTGTAAACGAAAGCACGTGATTGTGAGTTACTTAAGGGTTAATATCGTATTTTTATACATTACGACAACAAGAGATTACTGCAATAACACAGACAAACTTATCGAGAGCTAACGAGTATCTATCTAGCTAAGGGCCGAGTTGATGAAGACTAACTGTGTCTGTATTTTTGTCATCTTCCTTTCATTTTAATCTTTCATTATCTCACAATCTCGGAGATGAACTATTAAAGTATGTATTAAACGCTCCAGAAATGGTGATCGAATTATATTAACTGTTTTAGGTAACTATCGATTCTGGCAGAAATTTGTTTTGAAATATGAAAAATGAGTCGAAACAGAAGACTTACGATGATTTCTCTTCACCAGATTAACTTGCAATTGTTTTCTTGGTGGAGAATGGCCCATTTGGTGCCTCGATTAGAATGAAAATACGATTTTTTTTTCGATACATAAAACAGTAGCTTCAAGGTTAAAATAATTTTTTTTAAGTCATTTTCTTTTTATTTGAAATGCATGCAAGAATAAAATATCAGTAGAGCGTTATTGTTTCTCATGGATCTAAAATACAGTTTAATTTTTTTTTTATTGATTGCATTTGATAGAGTCCATATACAATAAACACAAAAAAAAAGATGTGATTTGCATATACTTGTATTCAATGCCATAATTTGACATTCATAAATGAATTGCATCATCGTTAAAGAGAGAGAGAGAGAGAGAGAGAGAGAATCAAAAGCAAAAATAAAATAAAAAAACGAAAGAAAGGAAAAAAAAGGCTATCGTGATAAACACAGGCCTTGGGAAAGAGTTTGGCTGGGGCTTATTGGCGCTCGGAAATTGAGAGGCTTAAAGGAGAGTGGATATGGAAATTGAAGGCCACTGGGTTTGTGTGTCAGGCCAGCGGTCATTGTCAGTCCCGGTGGAATCGGTCATCGGGTTGCCCGGGCTAAGGGAGTTATTAAATTTGGCAATGCAGATCTAGGCCCTTCCGGCAAATATTGGTTATGGGTAGGAATGCATTGGCTTTTGACTGAAATGCATGGTGTGCTATGATTGCGCATATGAATGTATCCCCTCTTGACATGCAAGATTTGTATGAAAGGAATATGGTCAGTACTATATACGTATTTGTGAGTCCGTGCTCACGCATGTTTGTGTGTTTATGTATGAGAGAGAGAGAGAGAGGAGGCATTCTTTTGTGTTTAATCACTGAGACATCAAAATAGGCGATATTTTCAAAGTAAGCTTGTGTCACAGTGAACATTATTCTCCATGGTAACTAGTAAGTGAGCGATGTGCGATGGTGTAGTACCGCGCCATGAAGTTGTGATGAATTTGAGCGGAGCTTGTTGGGGTTGTTTGTGTGAGTGAAGCAGTTTTCAAATTCTGGTATCTTTTTTCTGATGGCTTTTATTTCAACTCTGGATAGTTCCACACCCCGGCTTTCTTTTTCTTCTTCTTCTTCTTCTTCTTCTTCTTCTTTATTGCGATGAATTTATGACTTAGAAGTGTATTCGCACACTTTC